>NC_141879.1:198624621-198927651 GCF_056163025.1 Triticum urartu
ATCAGCTCCGGCATGGTGGAGGAGGACGGCGGTGTATGGGGTGGTGGACGGCGGCGGACGGAAGAGGGTGGGGTGGAGAGGGTATTTTGGCGCCCACGGAGTACGAATGGGGAAAAGGGAGGTAGAAAGGAAGGGGGGAACCATGTATTCAGGGCGCGCTTGTCTCAAATGCGAGAAAATTTACAAACTTAGCCCCCGTTTCAAATTTGTACTACATCACAGCAACACTAGTCGGTCGGGGATAGGACGGTAATCTCGCATACACCGAATATTTGCCGACGAGAGTTTGTTTTTGGCGCCCACCGTGTATGAATATGAATCGGGGAGGGAGTTGATTTCGGCTGAGGACACACTGTGTTTTGGCACCGACCGTGTATGAATCCGGGTGAGAGGCGGTTACGTCACATTTGGGTGAAATTACAAACCTACCCCTATCGAAACCTATAGAAATCCAGCATATAGGCTTTGCGTGGCAGGGATAGGCAGCAGTGATTTCCATCTCGCAGATTTTGGTTCCGGGCCGTTACTGCGACTTTCCCCGGTTCGTTCAAATTTTGCGGAGTGCACATTTACCGTGCCAACTCAATTCGAATCCCGTTTGTATTCTATTTATTTTTTTGGGCGGGATCCATTTTCAATTGCAATTACATTCTATATACATCATTTTTATATATACTTTCAAAAGCACAACACCATTTGTACATAAATATGGTTTACAAATGGCATGATCTCAGATTCATAAGGTTGTATCCATCAATTTGGATTTTCAAATATTTGAAACCACTTTATGTTGAAATCCAATGTATGCATTCCTCGCTAACTGTCTCCAATTAATGTGTGTTTCATGCGGGTTTTTTTACTTCTCAAACAAGTATAATGTGTTTCACACACGCAACATATAGTGTAATCCCGTTTAGACATTAATTGCATATAAACCATGCATTGTTTGTAATTGAAGAATGTATGGATCACCAATATTGATAAACTATATAACATTACACGTGTGCCCAAATTCAAATGAATATGCATGTTTGATACACCAATTTGTGTTATGATGTTATCGATGTCGTGATCTCCAGTTTAAATATTTGAATCCCCTTTAATCCAGATATTCGTCTCATATAGCTATCACTCATGCTTATATAGGACTATCTCTCTGGACCTATACGCATTCATCGTCTCTCAGGTATCTCTCGTGCTACCTGTATGTCGACAATGATCTTTTATCTTCATAACACACTAACGGTATTCTCTCCCTCGACCTTCATCACTCTAACTCTCCCTAAGTATATATCGCTCCCTGCTATGTGTCTCTAACTATGATTCTCCATGTGGAATCTCTTTCTCTCACACAAACACAAAACTTTGTCTCCCGGGATCTCATTTCTCTCTACTATTCCCATGTGTGCCACTCGCACACCCCTCATACAGAGATGTCTTTCGCTCCTTAGATATGAGAACCTACCACTCTTCCTCATCAATATCCCTTTCTCACACGCACCCTCTCTACATAGAGATATCTTGCGTTCCCTCGGATGTCTCTCTAGCTATCACTCTCGTTCTGAAATATCTTTCTCTCCCGCAGACACAAAACTCCGTCTCTCTGGATCTCATTTCTCTCTGATATCAGTTTGTGTGTGACTCACACGTGTCCTCTCTCTATCTCTCTCACACCCACACACATAACCCAGCCTTCTGATCCACTCGACTCCTATCTCTAACGCACACTAGCTAGCATCTTTATCTTTCTATTTATCTGTTTGTCCATCAACCTTCTTTCTTGCCCTCACTCTTGATTCATATCATGCACACTACATATGTTTCTCTCTACATGCAGTCAAATGCCCTCTCACATACATATATAACTTCACCCTTTGAACCACCTGACGGTCATCTGCAACACCCAAACTAGCGGATGTCCCTGTAGCTAGCATCTCCATCTCTGTATCTATCTGTAGTTTCTCCGTCAACATTTCTTTCTCACACGGAGTCTTGCTTCTTATCACCCACACTATATATGTCTCTCCATACATATTGTAAAACACCCCTAATGTAATTTACCTAATATGTACTCCAACTCTTGCCGTTTCCGGCATTAAGTTATTTTATTTTCTCGGGTTCGGGTTTTTGTCTCCGTGTGTTGTTGTCGTTGTCATGCATCTCATATCATGTCATCATGTGCATTGCATTTGCATACGTGTTCGTCTCATGCATCCGAGCATTTTCCCCGTTGTCCGTTTTGCATTCCGGCGCTCCGTTCTCCTCCGGTGATCATTTCTACCTTCTTCTTGTGTTTGGGGATTAAACATTTCCGGATTGGACCGAGACTTGCCAAGCAACCTTGGTTTACTACCGGTAGACCTCCTGTCAAGTTTCGTACCATTTGGACTTCGTTTGATGCTCCAACGGTTAACCGAGGGACCGAGAAGGCCTTGTGTGTGTTGCAGCCCAACACCCCTCCAATTTGGCCCAAAACCCAACAAAACCCTCTCCATCATCTAGAGCATTCGATCATGATCGCGTGGCCGAAAACCGCACCTCATTTGGACAATCCTAGCTCCCTCTATGCCTATAAATACACCCCCTCCGAAATTCTCGGTTCCCCTCTCCCGAAAACCCTAGATCCAATTTTCCCCCGCCGCCGTCGGACGGAATCTCGCAGGCAGGACATTGTCCGACCCGCGCCACCGCCGCCACGTGTCGCCGTCTGAGTGGTCGGCCGCCTCCTCCACCGCGCGGCCCGGGGAGCCCGTCGCCGGCCCCCGCGGCCCGAATCCGCGGCGCCGCACGCGCCTTCGCCCCGCCGCTGCCGGATCCGGCGACCCGGCCCTCTCCGGCGACCTCCCTCGCAAGATCCGGCGACCTCAAGCTCCAACTCCGGCGTTCCTCGGTTCCCGCGCATGAACAATGTTTCCAGATCCAGATCCGGACGGTTGACTTTCCTCCTGAAACCCTAATTATTTTGCCATGTTCATCTTGTCGTAACTTTGCATCCGTAGATCCGTTTTGGGCGTGTAGCATATCACAATGTTCGTCTCAGAGAGTACATCATTTCATATCATTGCATCATTTTCATTTGAGTTAATGTTGATGCCCGAAATGCTGTTGGAAGAGTGCTATTTGAGTTAATTGTCAGATCTGCTGCTCCAAATAGCTATTTGTCATTTTTGCCATGATTAATGTGTGCATGATATGCCCCTGAGCTCTACATGAGTTTTGTTATATGCTTTTCCATCTTTCCAGAGGTGCAATCCATGTATTTTAGTGATGTGTGTGGTGACTAGCTCAAGCTTGCGAAGTGGTGCATTCGTTAATGCTGATTTCAGGGACTTAGCAATATTTCATATGTTCATGTTGTTTCCTAGTGATCCGTGCCTCTTTTGAGGATGATCAGTAAGGATGATTTGTTAATCTTGTAGTGCTCTATCCATCCATGTCTTTGTTTGCAATTATGGAGCAACCTAGCTTGAGTCAATCGAGCTCTACTTTTTCTATTTCATGAATCTGGGCAGATTGTCTACTTGTTAGCGATTTTGCCGAGGATGTTGTAGTTGATCGGTGCATGCTATGTTGTTGTACTTGCCATGTCTAGCTTGTATAATGTGTATTCTTGATGGGTGTATGCTTAGGTTGTCATGACATGCTCTGTAGTGAGTGCATAGAGCTCGTAAACATGCCTACTTGATATCTGATTTACATGTTCCAGTTTTTCACTAAGTCTGTGATCTGATTATGTTTTTGCCATGTTCACATGCTTGCAATGATATTTTATGATCCCTTTTGGCTCTGGGTCACTAAGGGACTTTTGTTAAGTGCTTTGAGTAGCTTCATGACATTCCTTGCTTTTCCATGATAAGTTCCTGTAGCATATAGTTTTCATGCTCCAAAGTGTGCTACCTGATGTTAAATTCCAGAATTGTGTTAATTTCACCAAGTCTGGAATCTGTTTACCAATTGCACTTTTGCCATGCTTGTATGAACCTGTTAATGGATGAATTGGCCATAGCTCAGTGTTCATCTTTTGTCAAGCATTATGAATGGATCCCTGGCATGTATTTTGTGGCCATATTTGATTGCTGTAGCATGATTATCTCGTTGCATTTAGATGATTATCGCAGACCGGTGCCATATTTGAATCGCTTGCCATTTCCAAACCGTGCTTCCGATTCTGGTGTTCTTTATATCGATTTCAACCAAAATCACCTCACCTTTCCAGTGGCACACTTGGTTTTCCGAGTTGAGGCCAGGTTAATTCTTTCTTTGTCAAATCTTGCATATGCATCACATATCGCATCCCGCATAGCATACCATGTTTGCATCATATTGTCTGAGCTTTGCACGTGGTTGATTGTGTTCTTGTTGCTTGTTTGTCTTGTTTGGGTAGAGCCAGGAGACGAGTTCACTGACGAGGAGCCCGTTGAGTTTGCTTTCAAGGATCCAGTCAACTCTGACAACATTGCAGGCAAGATGATCATACCCTCAAAATCACTTCTATCTTTGCTTTGCTAGATGCTCGCTTTTTTGCTATGCCTATGCTACGATGCCTACCACTTGCTTATCATGCCTCCCAAATAACCATGTCAAACCTCTAACCCACCATGTCCAAGCAAACCGTTGATTGGCTATGTTACCGCTTTGCTCAGCCCCTCTTATAGCGTTGCTAGTTGAAGGTGAAGATTGGAGCCGTTCCTTGTTGGAACATTATTTTCTTGTTGGGATATCATTATATTATCTTGTTATCTTAATGCATCTATATACTTGGTAAAGGGTGGAAGGCTCGGCATCTCGCCTAGTGTTTTGTTCCACTCTTGCCGCCCTAGTTTCCGTCATATCGATGTTTTGTTCCCGGATTTTGGGTTCCTTACGCGGTTGGGTGATAATGGGAACCCCTTGATAGTTCGCCTTGAATAAAACTCCTCCATCAATGCCCAACCTTGGTTTTACCATTTGCCACCTAGCCTCTTTTTCCCTTGGGTTTCCGGATCCCGAGCGCAACCAAGCGAACCAAGGCAACCAAGGCAACAATCAGAATCACTATGCTACACTCAACCAGTTCCTTGCTAACCAGCCAAAGACCTTCAGCAATTGTGTTGACGCAACTGATGCTGACGATTGGCTCGTGGACTTGTGCAAGCATTTTGAGTGCAGTAACGTCAGGCATGAGGACTTTGTCAAGTTCGCTTCCTTCCAACTCAAAGACCAAGCTGTAGAATGGTTCCAGCAGTACAAAGATGCCAGAGGAGGCCGTGTGATTACCTGGGATGAATTCCGACAAGACTTCAAAGCTCATCATATTCCTCAGAGCGTGGTTGAAAGCAAGCGTGAGGAATTCCGCAACCTGAAGCAAGGCTCTTTGTCTGTCTATGACTACAACAAGCTGTTTCAGAAGCTTGCCCGCTTTGCTAAGCAGGACGTCCCTGACGAGAAGAGCATGATATACCAGTTCAGGGGTGGTCTCAGAGAAGAAATCCAGCTAGCTCTTGTTCTCTTTGAGCCCTTGAGGTACGATGAGTTCTACAACATGGCATTGAAGGAAGAGGCTGCTCAACTGAAGTGTGATGCTTCCAAGAAGCGAGTCAGAGATGCTACTCCTTCTTCCTCTACTCAAGTGGCCAAGCAGCAGAAGTATTGGCTTCCTCCTCCTCTGTTCCATTAGCTGTTTCATCAGAAGAGCAAAGGTGGTAGTGGATCTTCCCACCCACCCAACCCTGGCTTTCAGAACAAGACTTCGTCTCAAGCTTCAAGATCGAGTGCTCCGTATCACCATCCGCTTTTAGAGGTCACGTGCAACAAGTGCCAACAGAAGGGTCACTATGCCAACAAGTGCTTCAATCAGAGGCGTCTCCCTCCACCTCCTCCTGTGAGATCGGCAAGTACAGGTGTGGTCAAGCATAACCCCAAGTACGCCAAGGTCAATATGGTGAATGCAGCTCAGGCAGAGGACTCGTCAGATGTCATCATGGGTAACCTTGCTGTTAACTATGTTCCTGCAAAAGTTCTTTTTGACACTGGTGCATCGCATTGTTTCATTTCCAAACCTTTTGCACCGAAGTATGAGTGCGATTATCAGTATCTGCAAAATTCTTTGCAAATCGTGTCACCGGGCAAGCAAATGACAGCTAATTTCTGCATCCCGGATATTACTATCACGTTGGGCGACTACAAATTTCTAGCTTCTCCTATTGTTCTGGGCAACTCGGATATTGATCTTATTCTCGGGATGGATTGGCTTTCTAAGCACAAGGCGCATCTTGATTGTGCAGCCAGGCAGATTCAATTGATTCATTCGTCTGAGGATGTAATTGTCTTTGCCGCTCGTGATGATACCATCCGTCTGTTTTCTCTCAATGAGAAGGGTGAACTAGATGCCATCTCGCAAATTCCAGTCGTTTGCGAATATCAAGACGTCTTTCCAGAAGAGCTTCCAGGAATGCCTCCGCACCGGCCAGTTGAATTCGTCATCGATCTTGAGCCTGGCACGGAACCGGTTTGCAAGCGTCCCTACAAGCTCGGACCTGAAGAGTTGAAGGAGCTGAAGAAGCAACTCGATATTCAAGAGCGAATTGGTCTCATCAGACCTAGCTCTTCTCCGTGGGGTTGTGGAGTACTCTTTGTGAAGAAGAAGGATGGAACGGACCGACTTTGTGTTGACTACCGTCCATTGAACAAGAAGACTATCAAGAACAAGTACCCATTTCCCAACATCAATGAGCTGTTCGAACAACTCAAAGGTGCCCAAGTATTCTCCAAGCTTGATCTCCGCATGGGTTATCACCAGATTCGAATCCGTGAGCAAGATATTCCCAAGACGGCTTTCAGGACAAGCTATGGTTCATATGAATACACTGTCATGTCTTTTGGCCTCGTTAACGCTCCTCCGACTTTCTCTCGCATGATGAACTTCATCTTCAACGCCTACACCAATGACTTTGTTTTGGTCTATCTCGACGACATTCTGGTCTTTTCGAAGAACAAGGAAGATCATGCCAAGCACTTGCGTTTGGTGCTTGATAAGCTCAGGGAACACCAGTTCCACGCCAAGTTCTCAAAGTGCGAGTTTTGGCTCGATGAGGTTCTTTATCTTGGACATATCATCTCTGCCAAAGGCATTGCGGTGAATCCTGAGAAGGTGTCTGCAATTGTGAATTGGGAACCACCTCAGAACGTGAAGCAACTTCGTAGCTTCCTCGGTCTCGCAAGCTACAGTCGAAGGTTCGTTGAGAACTTTCCAAAAATCGCGAAGCCTCTTTCAAACCTTCTCTAGAAGCACATCAAGTACGTTTGGTCTCCGGAGTGTGACATTGCTTTCAACACTTTGAAAGAGAAATTGGTCACTGCTCCAGTTCTGACTCCTCCTGAAGAACTACCCCACTCATGACCTCGAGTTGGCGGCAGTTGTGCATGCTCTTTTGAATTGGAGACATCTCTTATTGGGAAGAAAAGTGGACATCTTGACTGACCACAAGAGTCTCAAGTACATCTTCACTCAGCCTAATCTCAACCTCAGGCAGACTCGATGGGTCGAAATGATTCAAGAGTATAATCCGAGTATCGAGTATACTCCAGGCAAGGCCAATGTGATTGCTGATGCATTGAGCAGGAAGGCTTACTGCAACAGTCTGATTCTCAAGCCTTATTAGCCCGAGCTTTGTGAAGCTTTCCGCAAACTTAATCTGCAAGTTGTTCCTCAAGGTTTCCTCGCCAACCTTCAAGTCTCTCCTACCTTGGAAGACCACATTTGCCAAGCTCAGCTTCTTGATGCTATGGTGAAGAAGGTGAAGATTGGGATTGCCAAGAGTCAACCCAAGTACAAGTGCTACCGCCTTGATGACAAGGATACTCTCTTCTTCGAGGATCGTATTGTTGTGCCCAAAGGTGATCTTCGTAAAGTTATCATGAACGAGGCTCACAATTCACTCCTCTCCATCCACCCTGGGAGCACGAAGATGTATCAGGACCTCAAGCGGGCTTACTGGTGGACTCGAATGAAGCGCGAGATTGCTCAGTTCCTGAATGAATGTGATGTCTACAGAAGAGTGAAGGCAGAACACCAAAGGCCAGCTGGTCTCCTACAACCTCTTGCCATTCCAGAATGGAAGTTTGACCACATTGAGATGGACTTCGTGACTGGGTTTCCAAAGTCCAAGCGTGGCAATGATGCTATATTCATTGTCATCGACAAACTCACTAAAGTGGCTCACTTTCTGCCTATCAAAGAGTCTATCACTGCAGCTCAATTGGCGGAGCTGCATACCTCTCGGATTGTCTCACTGCACGGTATTCCACAGGTGATCTCTTCAGACCGTGGCAGCATCTTTACATCCAAGTTTTGGGATTCTTTTCAGAAGGCCATGGGCACCAACATCCGCTTCAGCACAGCTTTCCATCCTCAAACTAGTGGTCAAGTCGAGCGTGTCAATCAGATTCTTAAAGATATGCTCAGGGCTTGTGTGATCTCCTTCAGCATGAAGTGGGAAGATTGTCTTCCATATGCTGAATTCTCCTACAACAACAGTTTTCAAGCCAGTTCGGGCAAGGCCCCATTCGAAATTCTGTATGGCAGGAAGTGTCGTACCCATCTCAACTGGTCTGAAACCGGTGAACGTCAACTTCTGGGAAATGACTTAATCACAAAGTCATTCGAGATAACCTCAAAGCAGCGCAATCGCGCCAGAAGAGCTACTATGATAGTAAGCACCATGATTTGGCTTTCGAGATTGGAGATCATGTTTACCTCCGCGTCTCTCCAATGAAAGGTACTCGTCGCTTCGGTATCAAAGGGAAGCTTGCCCCTAGATACGTGGGACCTTTCAAGATCGTCAGTAAGAGAGGCGATCTCGCCTATCAACTCGAGCTTCCTTCAAACTTTGCAAATGTGCACGACGTGTTCCATGTCTCTCCGCTCCGCAAGTGCTTCAAGACTCCTGACCGCACCATCAACTTCGAAACATTGATCTCCAAGAAGATCTCTCTTATCGTGAGCACCCCGTTGCTATTCTTGAAGAGACTGAACGCAAGACTCGCAATAAGTCAATCAAATTCCTCAAAGTCAAGTGGTCACACCATTCTGACCGTGAAGCCACCTGGGAACGCGAGGATCACCTTCGTTCTGAGTACCCGGCGTTCTTCCAGTCCTAGATCTCGGGACGAGATCCTTTCATAGTGGTGGAGTGTTGTAACACCCCGGATGTAATTTACCGAATATGTACTCCAACTCTTGCCGTTTTCGGTGTTAAGTTATTTTATTTTCTTGGGTTCGGGTTTTTGTCTCCGTGTGTTGTTGTCGTTGTCATGCATCTCATATCATGTCATCATGTGCATTGCATTTGCATATGTGTTCGTCTCATGCATCCGAGCATTTTCCCCGTTGTCCGTTTTGCATTCCGGCGTTCTGTTCTCCTCTGGTGGTCATTTCTACCTTCTTCTCGTGTTTGGGGATTAAACATTTCCGGATTGTACCGAGACTTGCCAAGTGGCCTTGGTTTACTACCGGTAGACCGCCTGTCAAGTTTCGTACAATTTGGACTTGGTTTGATGCTCCAACGGTTAACCGAGGGACCGAAAAGGCCTCGTGTGTGTTGCAGCCCAACACCCCTCCAATTTGGCCCAAAGCCCACCAAAACCCTCTCCATCATCTAGAGCGTTCGATCACGATCGCGTGGCCGAAAACCGCATCTCATTTGGACACTCCTAGCTCCCACTATGCCTATAAATACACCCCCTCTGAAATTCTAGGTTCCCCTCTCCCGAAAACCCTAGATCCATTTTTCCCCCGCCGCCGTCGGACGAAATCTCGCAGGCCGGACATTGTCCGACCCACACCGCCGCCTCCACGTGTCGCCGTCCGAGTGGTTGGCCACCTCCTGCACCGCGCAGCCCGGGGAGCCCGTTGCCGGCCCCCGCTGCCCGGATCCGCGGCGCCGCCCGCGCCTTCGCCCCGCCGCCGCCTTCACCCGCTCCGGCGACCGAGCCGGTCCAGCCCCGCCGCACGCCATCACTGGAGTCCTCGCCAGCGCGAGCTCGCCACCACCCGAGCTCGCCGGTCCAGCCCTGCGCCGCCCCGCGTCTTCCTCCTCGTCGTCCGTGCCTCCTCCGCCGGCCGGATCCGGCGACCCGGCCCTCTCCAGCGACCTCCCTCGCAAGATCCGGCGACCTCAAGCTCCAACTCCGGTGTTCCTCGGTTCCCGCGCGTGAACAGTGTTTCCAGATCCAGATCCGGACTGTTGACTTTCCTACCGAAACCCTAATTATTTTTCCATGTTCATCGTGCCGTAACTTTGCATCCGTAGATCCGTTTTGGGCGTGTATCATATCACAATGTTTTTCTCAGAGAGTACACCATTTCATCTCATTGCATCATTTTCATTTGAGTTCATCTTGATGCCCGAAATGCTGTTGGAAGAGTGCTATTTGAGTTAATTGTCAGATCTGCTGCTCCAAATAGCTATTTGTCATTTTTGCCATGATTAATGTGTGCATGATATGCCCCTGAGCTCTACCTGAGTTTTGTTATATGCTTTTCCATCTTTCCAGAGGTGCAATAGATGTATTTTTGTGATGTGTGTGGTGACTAGCACAAGCTTGCGAAGTGGTGCATTCGTTAATGCTGATTTCAGGGACTTAGCAATTCCACCAAGTCCTTGATCTGTCTTTATCAATATTTCATATGTTCATGTTGTTTCCTAGTGATCCGTGCCTCTTTTGAGGATGATCAGTAAGGATGATTTGTTAATCTTGTAGTGCTCTATCCATCCATGTCTTTGTTTGCAATTATGGAGAACACTAGCTTGAGTCAATCGAGCTCTACTTTTGCTATTTCGTGAATCTGGGCAGATTGTCTACTTGTTAGCGATTTTGCCGAGGATGTTGTAGTTGATCGGTGCATGCTATGTTGTTGTACTTGCCATGTCTAGCTTGTATAATGTGTATTCTTGATGGGTGTATGCTTAGGTTGTCATGACATGCTCTGTAGTGAGTGCATAGAGCTCGTAAACATGCCTACTTGATATCTGATTTACATGTTCCAGTTTTTCACTAAGTCTGTGATCTGATTATGTTTTTGCCATGTTCACATGCTTGCAATGATATTTTATGATCCCTTTTGGCTCAGGGTCACTAAGGGACTTTTGTTAAGTGCTTTGAGTAGCTTCATGACATTCCTTGCTTTTCCATGATAAGTTCCTGTAGCATATAGTTTTCATGCTCCAAAGTGTGCTACCTGATGTTAAATTCCAGAATTGTGTTAATTTCACCAAGTCTGGAATCTGTTTACCAATTGCACTTTTGCCATGCTTGTATGAACCTGTTAATGGATGAATTGGCCATAGCTCAGTGTTCATCTTTTTTCAATCATTATGAAAGGATCCCTTCCATGTATTTTGTGTCCATGTTTGAGTGCTGTAGCATAACTATCTTGTTGCATTATATGGTTACTTGATGTATATCGCAGACCGGTGCCATATTTGAATCGCTTGCCATTTCCAAACCGTGCATCCGATTCTGGTGTTCTTTATATCGATTTCAACCAAAATCACCTCACCTTTCCAGTGGCACACTTGGTTTTCCAAGTTGAGGCCAGGTTAATTCTTTCTTTGTCAAATCTTGCATATGCATCACATATCGCATCCCGCATAGCGTACCATGTTTGCATCATGTTGTTTGAGCTTTGCACGTGGTTGATTTTGTTCTTGTTGCTTGTTTGTTTTGTTTGGGTAGACCCGGGAGACGAGTTCGCTAACGAGGAGCCCGTTGAGTTTGCTTTCGAGGATCCAGTCAACTCTGACAACTTTGCAGGCAAGATGATCATACCCTCGAAATCACTTCTATCTTTGCTTTGCTAGATGCTCGCTCTTTTGCTATGCCTATGCTACGATGCCTACCACTTGCTTATCATGCCTCCCAAATTGCCATGTCAAACCTCTAACCCACCATGTCCTAGCAAACCGTTGATTGGCTATGTTACCGCTTTGCTCAGCCCCTCTTATAGCGTTGCTAGTTGCATGTGAAGATTGGAGACCGTTCCTTGTTGGAACATTATTTTCTTGTTGGGATATCATTATATTATCTTGTTATCTTAATGCATCTATATACTTGGTAAGGGGTGGAAGGCTCGGCCTCTTGCCTAGTGTTTTGTTCCACTCTTGCCACCCTAGTTTCTGTCATATCTGTGTTATGTTCCCGGATTTTGCGTTCCTTACGCGGTTGGGTGATAATGGGAACCCCTTGATAATTCGCCTTGAATAAAACTCCTCCAGCAATGCCCAACCTTGGTTTTACCATTTACCACCTAGCCTCTTTTTCCCTTAGGTTTCTGGAGCCTGAGGGTCATCTTATTTAAACCCCCCCGGGCCAGTGCTCCTCTGAGTGTTGGTCCAAACTAGAGTCCTGTGCAGCGCCCCCTTGGGGAAACTCGAGGTTTGGTTTTAGTTGTATGGAGAGCTCATCTGAGTGTGCCCTGAGAACAAGATATGTGCAGCTCCTATCAGGATTTGTCGGCGCATTCGGGTGGTGTTGCTGGATTTGTTTTAACTTGACGAAGTGTCTTGTAGAACCGGGATACTGAGTCTGATCAGAATGTATCGGGAGAAGGTATATCCTTCGTTGACCGTGAGAGCTTGTCATGGGCTAAGTTGGGACTCCCCTGCAGGGATTTGAACTTTCGAAAGCCGTGCCCGCGGTTATGGGCAGATGGGAATTTGTTAATGTCCGGTTGTAGATAACTTGAACCTTAACTTAATTAAAATGAATCAACTGTGTGCGTTACCGTGATGGTCTCTTCTCGGCGGAGTCCGGGAAGTGAACACAGTGTTGGAGTAATGTTTTCTGTAGTTGGTCCTCTAGTTCTTCGTTCGTGCTTTGCCTCCTCTTCTCGCTCTCATTTGCGAACAGGTTAGCCACCATATATGCTAGTCGCTTGCTGCAGCTCCACATATTACCTTGCCTTACCTATAAGCTTAAATAGTCTTGATCGCGAGGGTGCGAGATTGCTGAGTCCCTGGGGCTCACAGATTACTTCCAAACCAGATGTAGGGCCTGATGACTCCGTTCCAGATGACGCGCTTGAGCTCAAGTGGGAGTTCGACGAGGACTCACGCCGTTACTATGTGTCTTTCCCTAATGATCAGTAGTGGTGCCCAGTTGGGGCGATCGGGACCGTGTCGCATGTTGGTTTGATCTTTTATTTTGGCACCGTAGTCGGGCCATGAGTGATTGGGTGATGTAATGTTATTTATGTACTTTGTTTGACATGGAGAGTGTAAGCCAACTATGTACCTTTCCCTTTATTATCTATATTACATGGGATGTTGTGAAGATTGCCTTAATTGTGACATTCCTTCCAATGCGGTTATGCCTCTAAGTCGTGCTTCGACACGTAGGAGATATAGCCGCATCGAGGGCGTTACACATATGCATTTATAGGTTGGACTCTTTTGCACAATCGTTGCGCCTCACTCCCTCTGCTCGCCATAGATGCATGCTCCAGCCCACGCCACTATCTCTTAAAGACAAAAACACATGCTCAATTTTCGGGACATCTTCCATGCATTCTCACATGCATGCATATTTTCATACCGATCCGTCTCTCCCATGTCGTTGACCTTATGACTTATGTCTTCTTTCTTTTATCTTGATCATGCTCGCGCTCACACACACACACATCCCACGTATACATGTATACCTCTCACACATGGACATTCAAGGTCTCTATGTCTCCATACGTAGTTAATTACCCTCAATCCTAACGCCACATCGAATCGTTCTCCTCTTTTGTGCACATAACTTCCGCCTGGATGGGTAAAACACACACTCACACTTAACAATCTCCTTCTAGCTACCCCCCCACATCTCACTCTTCCCCTATATCCCCGAAACCAATAAGACCATCCCTTAGTTTAATTCCCGCCTACGTGCACCATCGATATATAGTAGTCTTCCTCGGTGTCTCTCGGACAAACACGTTCTCTCGAAGTCGACTCCTGTCACGCGCACACACCTTCTCTCCCCCCTCTACGGGCATTTTCTCTCTCGCACCCCATCATTGGTGGCCTCTGCCATACACATCACCTCTCTATGATGAAAGCCATGCACACTTAAATTACATCCGCCACAGAGGACCCCGTGACACACACACACGCACACACGCACGCACCCCCCCAACACACACACACTAAGACTCCATCTCTCTCTCTCTCTCACGCACACACACACAAACACACGCAAGCACACACGCCCCCCCCCCACACACACACTAAGACTCCATCTCTCTCCCTCTCTCTCACACATACACACAAACTAAGACTCCATATCTCTCTCTCCTCTCTCTCTCTCTCTCTCACACACACACACTAAGACTCCATCTCCCACACACATGCTCTAGGCGGAGCATTTGTTCCTACCACCCTTCATCCAACCTTACCCATATGATGAACAATCAGCTTTATTTACTTGCATAACATGGACAAATTCCACTTTACTTTAGTAGTCAGCAAACTTATCATCTGTACCCTTATAAAAAACGAGATGGTGGTGATGGTGTGCCTGCCATCTTGTAATACAGACAGTATGATCTATATCTGAGGATAGAAAGCAAACTATGATAATTTTACAAAAGAAATAAGTCTCTGGAACAATCTAGCATCCATGGTGGCCGTTGCCGCCTGCCGGCGCCGTCCATCCCCATGCCTCCACCCATTCCGACCACCAGTCACCACCACGCTCCACTCCTCCTCACCTTATCTCTCATCTTTCATTTTTTCGATGACATTCTCGAGATACGAGTTTTCTGATAAAATTCTTGAGATATCACTAGTTTTTACACATGGGATTACTCCTGCATGTGTCAATCACAACAGGTGTTCTGTAAAAAAAAGCATATTGATGTTTCATGCAATGCACGAGAATCTTGCTTGTAATTATATAACACAAATCACAAGCAGGAAGTGACATTTTTTTGACACAACCACGTTAACATGGCCACGTAAATCACTAGCTAAAGTAAATACCATTATACTTATATCCCGATGTAAAAGGTTGAGTACTTGTCCGAAGAGTAGTGTCGCACACACGCACTCTATCTCTCAGAATCTCTCTCTCACACACACACCAGTTACGAGACGCCCACTTAAGCAGACACGTATGTTACAATTTGTGCACCCGCGTGTACACGTGATGCTGCGCATTTATTTAAGATGGAAGGCGAACCCAAACAGTAGCTGCATTCATTCCCCTCCCGCCGCCTCTTCTCTGGTTGCCATCGCCCGGTAGCCATGGGCCGGCCGAAGGTAACAACATACGCCATACTCCCGCCGGAGCGGCGCTTTAATATGGAAATTTTAGTGGTCATGCATGCATCTTTTTGTGCTAGCACTCCTATATAAGGGTTGACCGGTCGCTTCCCGCAGACGTGCGCGGGCGATGGAAGAGGAAGGAGAAGGGAAGCGGGCTGTGGAATAACGTTTTTTACCACAATTTCTTAGGAAACTGAGTGCAATAATTGAGTAGTTTTGCAAACTACCAGTACTACACCTGAAACGGTTCAAAACCTATACTCCCTTGCAAGCGCGCGCTTCCCGCGTGAAACAGTCAGCGTCCCCCAGGAGTGTCAGTGCTGCATTAATGCCCGGCCAGAGCAGAGGCAACCTCTCACTGGCGCCAGCTTTGAAGTGGCGCGACGGCCAAGAGAGCGCCGCTTCCCGGTGCACACAACTGCTCCGCATCAAGACTGGCCATAGGCGCTATTTGGATCCATGGGTTAGAGTTAGTTTGAGCTAGTTGGGGCTTAAATAGCCCTAAACTATCCAAGCATGAGGGTTTAAATTGCAGCAAGTTGCACCGAACCCACCAAAAAAACTATCCCACCCAAGAGGTGCTAACTGGAGATAGTTCTCATTGGGACCACTGAAAAATCACTTTTCTCTCTGCATGAAGTGCATTTATTGTCAATCTAACCATGTCACCAAAACACCTCTTTGGCTACAGTTACTTCAGGGTTAGTCATGAGTTAGTCTAACCTCTAGCTAAGTTAGAGTATCAAACAGGAGCAGTATAGGACATGCAAGTTGCTCAAAGCATACAGGCAAATTCATACGTGAAAGGATTTGTTTCTTTTTGAAAATGGAACATGAAAGGAATTTTTTTAGAATGCTCTTGGCATGTCGCTAACATGTGATAGTTAACTGACCTCAATAGACGGCAGAAACGCCACCCCGCCGCACTTTGATAGAGACGAGGAGGGAGAAGCGATACAGTTTGCTGGATTACTAGAGATAGGTGTCGCACGGAAGCCAAGAAGCATGGTGATAGCGTGGGTTAGCCATGTACTAGTATGATACTACACTGGGCTGCCGTGTTTCGTACTCTTCCAGTCCATTGTGGAGATGATTGGTTAATTTTATATCGCTGAATAATATTAAATATTATGAGTGCAGACGCTCCACCACGAGGTTCCTTGCTCCTTCCCGGTCGTCGGAATCTATGTTCTTCCACTCTATTTTTTTGCATGAGCTTTATTCATCCTTTTACCAACACGCGAGACATCTAGCATCAATGTGCATGTGTTATGCAAGGATAGTTCCATCTATATGAAGAACACGTGGGACTGGAACTACGAGACGAACATGTACCCAGGAGTGGACGTACGAACCTGAGTAATGTAGCGCAGTAAGTGAAGTAGAAAGGCACAAATGGTATGAACATGCGTGGCATATAGGGTGTGTTTGGTTGCGGTCTCGTCTCAGCATAGTTGTTCCCTCTTCATGCATGCTCAACTCAACACCCCTCTTCATGCATGCTTCTAGTGTATTTGTGCTAAACTAGTGTGGACTCATGCACCCTCCATACACTCTACCAAACACCCAAAAGTAGGTCGAGAAGGAACTCTTGGGCGGCATTTATCTCTTACTATGTACTACCAATAAATGTTGTACGTGCAATGCACGGTGATGTTATGGAGTACGTGCCTAAGTACTCTACTACTAGTATATTAGTTGGAGGCAGATATTAACTTTTATATTTGTTTACGTGTATGCCCCGAGACCTTCCAACTAGACGTGTCTATGTCTCTAGGTCACACTTTGTATCGTTCATACCACTATGTACTACTATGTGTTGTCTCCGACCCAGAAGTGGAAGAAATGGAGACGCTCTACCATGCTGTTTTTTTATGCAGGGCTCTACCACGCTGTTCATGTCCCACTCCTTTCGCTGGCGTGTGGGACATCCAGCACGTGCCGTGTTTGGCACCCTTCGTCGTAAGAGTTGAAACGCTAGCATTCATCAGAAATAAAAAATAATAATAAATCGGCAGTGATACTATTTTTTTGCGAACCAATCAGCAGTGATACTATACCACGCGATTTCCTTGCTCCTTGATATCGGAAAGAATACTTCCGTTCGCCAACATGTTGGACGTCGACCATCCTGGTCCACTTGCCATGCACGCAGAACTCCAAGGGAGTCACCCAGGTTGTCGCGCCGCAGTAACAATGACTAATGAGCCGTCAAATCATAGGCCCACTTCCCACTTTGAAGTTGCTTGGACGAAGGAACCATCATGACTTCGTTGAATTCCGCTTCTTGAAGAAAACTACTGTACCAGCAGTACTGCTAGCTACATTAGTTACTCCAACAGAGGCCTCCTTTCGTTCATAGGATAGGAATATGAAAATCATAGGAAGTGAGATGACATGCATCTCAATTCCTATAGAGAAAGAGATGCCATTTGATGCTTAGGATAGGAATTTTTCCATTTAGTCTAGGCCAATGTACTGGTAATTTGCTCTAAAAACTACAGTAGTAACTAGTAGTACTAGTACATGCTCGTACTCAGACACACACACACACACACACACACTAACTACTAGTACTACTACTTCTCACATGCTATCCAGACGCCGTCGTTCTCCTTCCCGGCTTTGTCGGTGACACCCCACCGTGCTTGGATCTTCGCCGACCTCTCCGCAGCAGCGCGTGCGTCCTTTTATTTCTTGTGGCGGCGGGCCTCTCTTTTCTTGAGTGCTTTCTGACTTTTCCGCTCCCTCTGTGCGGCTTTGGCCGCCTCTTGCTCTAGCGCCCATTCGGCCTTGGCATCTTCAAATTCCTCCCACATAGTTGTGAGGTCGCGAGCGGCGATGAACTCGGCAGGGCGGGATGCCATCGCTTCCCTACCATCTTGTGTGCGGTCGTGGGCGGCGAGGAACTCGGTGCGGCGGGATGCCATGGCTGCCTTACCGGTTAGTGTGTGGTGCGGTGGCATGAATGACGCTTGGTGAGAGCTCTGGGGTGGAGTGGCCGGACAACCGTATAGTGCATTGGTTTGTGAAGAGCTCAAGGACAGAAGACCAAGCAAATTTGGATTCCCCTTCAATCCTGGTCATTTATTACGGAGTAAAATGCATTGGCGGTCATCAAACTTGTCTTGATAGCTCACTTGGATCATTGTATACGAGATATGGTGATTATACGGTCACTGGCTCAGCGTATAGCTCCGTATTTATCTGGTTGACCAGTCAAACAGTCCGCATGCGCCTCATCAGCTCGTGTTCTTTATCTATCTACGCGGGCCTACCTGTCAATGGAGAAAGAAATACTGTAAAAACCAAAATTATGCTAGAGTCCGGACCGCTTCCGGAGCCTGCTCTCACCGCCCTGGGCCCACAAGACGCTAGCTGCCAGCCACATGCATGCATAGCAAGTAGTACTCCTTATGTAGAGGAGTGAGAGGCATTGACAAAGTCAAGGAGTGGGCTCTGCAAGAGCCCGTCTCTACACGTGCTCCTAGGTATTAAAAACATAATTCTAGAAAAAGGCATAAAAACAATTGTGTCTTAAAAAAGAAAGGTAAAAAACATTTGAGAGGAAATAGATAGAGAGAAAGTGAGAAAAAGCTGTAACCTGGGTGTCGGTGTCAAAATCGGCGGATCTCGGGTAGGGGGTCCCGAACTGTGCATCTAGGATCGATGTAACAGTAGGCAGGGGACACGATGTTTACCCAGGGTCGGGCCCTCTTGATGGAGGTAATACTTTACGTCCTGCTTGATTGTTCTTGATAATATGAGTAGTACAAGAGTTGATCTACCACGAGATCAGAGAGGCTAAACCCTAAAAGCTAGCCTATGGTATGATTGTATATGATCTATCAACTAGCCTGGCCTCGGTTTATATAATGCACTAGAGGCCTAGGATAACAAGAGTCCTAGCCGAATACGCCGGTCTTGATCACCAAGTCTTGTGGAATCTTCCATGTATGCGGCAGTTGTCCGAACAGACCCATGAGTATACGGCCATGGGGTCCTCGACCCAATCTAATAGATTGGGAGACGACGTGGTGAGTACCCCCTAGTCCAGGACACCGTCAGTAGCCCCCTGAACCAGTCTTCATGTTAGGGACGCTCCTCGATTCTTCCGAACTGTTCTTCATCTTCGGTTGTCGGTCTTGAAAACTGGTTCAACAAATCTTCTCATCTTTGATCTTGTGGATCGCCGAAATGCATTTGACGAGTTTACACGTCGGGTATCCGAGGAGCCCCTTTAAGTTTCCGGCCTTTATCAATGCCTTGTTATTTTTATGCCACACCTCGGGTTTGAAGTTGTTCCCGAGAGGCAGTGTCCTCTTGCGTCTGAGCTCTAATGCCAGACTACATTTGAGGTATCTTTTGCAGCCGAGCACCAATGTCGGACTGCTTCCGAGCTCCAACGCTGAAATTTATCCGAGCTCCAACGTCGGACTTTGTCCAAGCTCCAACGCCGGACTATATCCTAGATGTCATAGATCATCTTGGTCCTAAAAAGTTGGAGGAGTTTAGCCGAGATTAATGCCGGAAATGCCCTCTATGGAGCTAGCCGCTAGCGCCCGAGCTTTATGCCGGACTGCTTCCAAGGTGGTGCACCACCCCAACCGTGGGCTGATTTATTGTGAATATATTTAACTGGTGCAGTTTATTATCTGCCGATGTATATCCAGTAGCCCTCAAGGTGTGTATCAGTCTAAAACCTGAGATGCACCTGAAGGCAAGCATAAAACCGCTATTCCTGGTAGCCCCTGAGACTCTAAAATCGGCCTGAGGATCAACTCCTAGCTCGGCAGCATACATAGGAATAAAAACGCAGTGTAATATATTAGAGATAATAGTGATCGGCGAACGGGCCCCGAAGAGAGGGTCGTGAGAAGTCGTCATGATATATAGCTTGATGCCAGATAGGTCCAGATGGTACTTATTACTGTCCGAAGACGCGCTTCCCATAGTTCGATCAAGCCGAACACTGAGCCCTTTGAATTTTCTGCATTGAATAGGCAATGAAGTAGCCCCCGAGACACTGGTCGGGTGGCAACAGCATATCAGGGGATCGATGTGCCCCTTTAATATTTGTAAATAATGAGCGCAAAGCCTAGTAGCCCGCGAGCCTTAATGTGGGCACGGGTGGCCGAATTAAGGATCGATATCCAGAGTAAAATCACAGATTATGTGTAATGATTCTATGTATCCAAGTACTTTACATCATTATTTTGACTCCATTGTGACCATTTATCAGTTGAAAGTGGCCCATCATCGGCTTCTACCCCTTAGTAGCTACTACGTAGTGTGTTTCCGCAATAACAAAGCAACCGTTAGCCGACGTCTCGGTGCCCGAAGGCGGTTCTGTTAGCGGAAACAAGGCAATCCGATATGCGGGCTTTAAAACTTTCGCTTAGTCATATGAGCTTTAGACTAGGAAGCTAGCTATGAGCCCCCAGTTACTGTTCGGCGACATCCGAGGTCAAGCCTTAAACACTTCGGCCAATGTTATGAATGGCCCATCATTTAACATAGTCATCGGATCGCTGACCAGTTTACGCCTATTGTGATAGTCAGTTTTCGGCTTTCTCCACTGAGGTGCTTGACCATGCGAGCTGGAAGCACAACCGCAGTGGTTCTCCCTTTGCACACCTATCCGAGAAAAGCGGAACGTAGGAGGAAAGCACAGGAGCTGGGCAACCCAACTATTGACTGAAGACACAATTCGAAACCGATGCATATATAGCAATATTCGAGAATGTTTTTGCCGAATCCCTAAAGGTGTCCGGCGTTGCACTGCGAGACTTGTGCTGAAAACACACAAATAGTAAAAGTGCCATAAGCTTGGAAAACCAAAAAAACATCAGTAAAAACTTGACGTCCGAACAAGATCGAGTGTTCGGTGCCAATCCTAAAATTGGCCTTAGAAAAAAAGTGCTTCTGTTGTGCTCTAACATGACACATCCTATCTCAAGACTTCAAGCGGGCCAGCCTATGGCTTCAACCTCCTATCCCAAGGGTGGAGTACTTCTCATTAGGCCAGTTTAACAAAGTAAACTCTAGTGGCTATGAGAGAGAAATTAGGCTCCCCGGCTAGTGACCACACGCTCATGTCGAAAAAAGGAGTGATAAATAATAATAGTAATAAAAACTTTGCAACGACTAAGAAGAAGAACACTTATTATAAAATGGCTCATATAAATTTAAGAGCCCCCAAGTGACTTGGGTAAAAGAATTTTATGTATAATGATTGTATGTACCAAAGTACTAATATCATATCTTTGTTCACCCAAACTTTAAATGCGTCTTAACTGGCCGTCGGCTTCTGCCTCTTTAGTCAAGGACCGAAAAGTGTTATGTACTCCACCTGTCGAGAATATCGACAGTGGTTCCGATAACCAGGCAACCAGGCCATAAGGCTGTAACAGACATAGCGCACTCAGGGAACTTATGCTATATTACAGATGAAGTGTGCGAAGCATCTTCGAAGAAAATAGTACCCCCACCGATACCTTTCTTCGGTGCTCACTATTACTATGAGACCTGTGCAATAGATTTTTCGTACTCATGAGTTCCGTTGTGTGCCGACCATGATTGAAAACAATAAGAGCGCTAGCTTTCGGCTTCACCCAGTCTGAGGTCAGAGCTTGGAGGACCCGATCGTGACAATCGCAGAGGTGCTCCCTTTACTCCCTAGCCGAACAATCGGGAATGTAGGGGTAAGCACAGGAGCCAGGCAACCCAGCTTGCAAATCGCTTAAGTCAATATGGTGCATATTGTGGCGTAATACACGAACAAGGAGCGAAGCCGTACAAGTATAATCATATGCAAGAGGAAAAGCTCCATCAAGGGAGCCCCCAAGTAAACGGGATATTTGAATTTTTCCGTCACAAACAAAGTTTGGACAAGGAAATTTTATACAAGCAACTTTTTTCCAAAAGGGTATAATGCTTGGTCGAACCAAATACAAGTTAAAAATTTAAAACATGGAGCATGAAGGCAACTTAGCTGGTTAATGTGTTCGGCATTGATGACGCGGTCCGAGCTTGATGCGGGACAAGGTTCCATCCCCCAAGCCGGTCCCGAGGTGGCGGAGCAGAGAGCTCGACACGCCGAAGTGGTGACATAGCACGATCAATGCAGACCGATAGAGTGACGCCGAAGTCCTTGGATCATTTTCCTGTGCACAAAAAATAGTGCAAACCGGAGATAATAGTAATAATAATAATTAAAAAAACATTGCATAATAAATAATTTATGCAAAGTGAGTAATAAAATAAATAGGACATGGCGGCGAAGTCAATGTCGATGCAGGGCGTCGGCGTGATGCGGTAAAGGTGTGGCAAAGCCTGAATTCATAGGTCGGTCCGAGTTCCGGATGCGGCGTTCACCGGACTATGTACGGAAACTAACCGAACCACCACGCGACCGTCGTTAGTGCGGCCATCATTTGATAGACCTGTGTACAGATTATGGAACAAACTAGAGTAATAATTTCTTGGGAAAAATAAACCCTAACAAACAAAAATTACTAGGATTAATAGCACCTGGTTTATTTGTTGTAGCAATCCGAAGAAAGGTGACTCCCAAAATTGGGAATCGATCTTGTCACCCATTGTCTGATGGGTGATAAAGCGATGGTATGGCGATGCTCGCAAATGTTGGCTCGTCGAGGCAAAGCCCTCGGTCCAGTTAACGTGACGCCGAAGTCTCCGGAGTAGGTTAATGAAGACATGGCGAAGCCCCCGGTCCAACTGAGATTTCGAAGCCTCGATTAGAGCCGATGAGTCGAAGTAGGTCGGCGTGATGGACACCAACTTGAAGAAACAACAGTGTAGCCCTACCGACGCAGGTCGTGGCGTGGTCGATGCCGTCTTGATGAAGTGACCGTGCGGCGATGCCAGTATGCCTGCTCCATGTAATCCGTGGGGCGGCGATGTTGGTGATGATTTATCCTTCGCGATGCCGGACTCTTGTTCGGCTTGCCGAGATGATGATCCGAAGAAGTTGAGCTCGCTCAACAAAGTGACGACGTGTCTAGCGCAGGTCGGCAGCCTTTGAGCAATATTGCCGGACTGGTTTGACACCAGCATGATGATGAAGATGACCTCAGGGGAGGCTTAAAAATTTACGGGTACGTGTTTAAAAACAATGCACAATACCCTAGAAGAGAATTCCTCGAAAAAGGTTGTCCAATATCACGTTCATAAAGAAACATGAATTCAGGTCGGATCCATATTCGCGCAGAAAATAGATCCGAAAATTGGTCCACTCATCGATAGGTTCCCGGAATCTGAACCGTCAGATCGAGCTAAAATTTGGAGGGGTGGTAGAGATGGGAATTCCGCAGTAGATGAACGGTTGGATCTTCCAAAGGACCTACGAGCTGGGCTCTGGAGGCCACGCCCTAAATTCGTCTGGATTCCCATCCAGATCTGACAGGGCTCCGGTATATCGTAGATTGTCGGAGATTCCTCCATCGGAACTCGACGAAATTTTGCATGGCTGTTGTATACGTAATTCTGCACTATTACAACGAAGTAATCATCAAACCGATGCTCGAGGAGGCGGTTACGGCGAATTCAAGTTCGCTGTCCATAAAAACAGCACGGCCGCCCGAGGGCATTGTTGACGTTGAGCCCTCGAGCTCCATGGATGATTCATCTATGATCATGATAGAGATCGGAGTTGATGTTGAAGAAGGCCCCCATCCGAAAATGACGATCAGAGATGGAGCACGGTCCTCGCTCGAGCTAAGGTGACTAGTCGAGCCAGCGACGAAGATGCCGGCGTCGCAGTTGTCCTGCGGGCGAGCCATTGATCCTTTTGCCGATCACACAGCAGAACTCTCATTGAAAGCACCAATGTCGGTGTCAAAACCGGAGGATCTCGGGTAGGGGGTCCCGAACTATGCGTCTAGGATCGATGGTAACAGGAGGCGGGGGACACGATGTTTACCCAGGTTCGGACCCTCTTGATTGAGGTAATACCCTACGTCCTGCTTGATTGATATTGATGAGTAGTACAAGAGTTGATCTACCACGCGATCAGAGAGGCTAAACCCTAGAAGCTAGCCTATGGTATGATTGTATATGATCTATCGACTAGCCTGGCCTCAGTTTATATAATGCACCAGAGGCCTAGGATAACAAGAGTCCTAGCCGAATGCGCCGGTGGGGAGGAGTCCTTGTCTTGATCACCAAGTCTTGTGGAATCTTCCATGTATGCGGCAGTTGTCCGAACTGGCCCATGAGTATACGGCCATGGGGGTCCTCGGCCCAATCTAACAGATCGGGAGACGACGTGGTGAGCACCCCCTAGTACAGGACACCGTCACTGGGCATTACATGAGGAAGGAGGGCGTGGTGCACATGCCCAGTTCACTGGGCTGCCGTGTTTCACACTCCTCTGTCGTAACAGTGGAGACAATAGCTTTCATCAAAAATAAACAATGAATACTCGTTGCTCATCCTCTATATCGGAAAGAATACTTTCATTCACCGACATGTGGGACATCGACCATCCTGGTCCACCTACCATGCACAAAATTATCCAGGTCTACCCCGGTCGTATCGCAGGCCCAACCTTTCCCACTTTAAGTTGTTCGGACGAAGGAACCATGATGACTTCGTTGAATTCCGCTTCTTCAAGAAACCTTACTGTACCCGCAATACTGCTACCACACGCGAAGACTGGACGGCACTGTACCATGTCATATCACTGAAACCCACTAGGGCAAACTAGCCCGCCTAGGTCATCTATTTTGGAACGGAGGGAGTACGTCTCTGCACTGCTATGATTTTGTGTTGCACGTCATATAACTGAAACCCACTAGGCCAAACTAGCCCGCCTAGGTCATCAATCGCTAAGCCTACAATTTGAGGAGCTAGGGCTATTGGTCGATCGACGAGGGATAAGTATAAGCGTACCACGAGCTCATCAGCCCCAATATTTCTCTTCGGTGAGTGTTTTGCAAGTACTATTTCTCGCGCAGTAGCTAGCCTACTAACACTAAGAATCATAAAACAAGCCCTGCTGATATGATAAACAATTCAAACTTATATCTAATCATGCCATATATTACATCAAAAGCTGGTGAGGATACATCTGTTTCCATAACTCGAAGAGGGTTCGCATGATTAATCGCATGATTCACTATCAAACAAAAGTAGCAAGATCCGCCCACACAAGACAGTACACTAGCCCTAAGATGGTTTGATAACGCACAGGGCAATGCAAACTACCCTGAAGGATTAGCCCGACCAACTATTTCTTGTCATCGATCTCTCGGGCCATGACCATAGCACGGACAGCGGCATGGGAATCGATTTCTAGGGCGATGTCCACAGGACTGACCGTGACATCGGAATCGATCTCTGGGCGATGTCCACAGGATAGACAGCGGCATCGGAATCGATCTCTAGGGCGATGCCAACAGGACGGGCCACGACATCGGAATCATCAAGGACGTCCACCGGCACCTACACAACCCTAACATATTATCAAGCACATTGCAAATAATAAAAAACCACAACTATGGTAATAAGCCATTATTTTTTACCTTGTGCAGCTCACCGGGGGATCTCATCCCTCCGGGGGCCATCTCCTCATCCTAGATGGGGGCCATCACCTTACCAGGGGAATACTACTTCTCAACGGCGACTATCTCCTCAAACTCGGTCTTGAGCCTCACATAGGTGGCAATCGGAGTTCCTGGGGTAGGCACGGTGGGGCCCTTGCCGTTCTTCCAACTTCCTTTGAGGAGTTCGTCCGCCAACGTCCTCAACTCTTTGGCCAATGCTTGTTTCTTGGAGTTCTTCATCTCCATGGGTTGGCCTGCCAACATAGTCAACTCGTTGGTCGGTGCTTGCTTCCTGGGGATCGCTGTCTCCAGTGGGTTGTCCGCCGGCAACTCTTTGCGTAGTGCTCCAGGATCCATCAATGAACTGACAAACAAAAAGCAATCGAAAGGAAACCACAATAGCAATGAAAACGGGAAAAGAACAGGATGTGAGAATCGGTCGGTGCTTCGCAAAAACAAGATTCTTGGAATGAAAATATAGCAGCATAACTGATTTGCCCACCTTTCCTTCGTCGGTACAGAAGAAAAATGGCAGAAGTGAGTAGCCTGGAGTGAAGTTTTCTTCAAGAAAGGGAAGAAAGGGCTTGAACGAGCGTTCCAGTGAAATGATGGTTGCTTCGTCCAGTCCAACTTGGAGGCCACCTTACCACTGCTGGTAAAGGTGTGGGTTTTGTGATATGACGGGTCATGACGGCCACACCGGGGTTACAGGTGAGTCTCGACTATAGCACCTCGCTGTGATTTGGTGGATGGCATGCGGGCCTGGATGCTTTGAAATGTCCCGCATGTAGATAGAGCGGCTAGTCATATAGGAGTGCTCAATATTGTGCACCACGACCAAGGCGGAGAGGAAAACGAGAGAACTACATAATTAATGCATGAGTTTAATTAGGGTAGTTTTGTAAAGTACGAGATACATTCCTCCAATCGCAAAATGCCTTGGTTAATGAGATTTGAGATTTGAGCCCTATAAACCGGAAGGGAGGGAGTACTGCACACGGTGTAGTCTAGTCACTTGTTGAAATCTCTAGAAAGGAAAATACTCCTTTCTGGTTTACAGGGCTATACTACTCCCTCTGTCTAGGTGTTTAAGTCATCTTAGGCTAGCCATAGTGGGAGTAACTTGGCTAGTAACATAGCGCACTCCAAGAATTTTTTGCTTATGTGGCAAGTAATTAATGAGAGGTGGTAACATAATATGTCACTGTAACATAGCGCTTTTCAAGATAAGATGAGTCTACAAGCTAATAAATGAAGCCATCTAAAATACTACTATTATGTTACTTTGCATTATGAAGGTAGTAATTTAGGCTAGTGTCATATGCATGACACTAGTCTAAGTTACTCCCCACTATGACCAGCCTTACGAAAACCAAATAGTCCCCAAACACTTAGGTGAGGTGCATTAACTTCTACCTTGTTTCTTTTTCTTGACATATGAGCCAATAAGAGATGAGAGGTGTGCTTGCTTTTAATGACTTGCAATGGCTAGATCATTGCATGTAATGCTATTAATTAGCAAATAAACATTGGTGACCCCAGGAGGAAACGGTGCTAAGCGCGTGGACCTATGCCGAATGAGTATCAACCACTGGATAATGGAGTTTAATTGTTAAACAATAGCAATTTTGTCTCATGCAAGAGCCTGGCTAGTACTCCAAGGAACCGCACCACGCGAGCGTTCGCAACTGCCACGTTCGTGTTGCGCTTGGCTCTTCGCCTCTTCGAGAAGACGAACAATAATGATTACTCCTACTTCTAGAGTATCGAATGCACTACTGCATGTCCGTCCACCTCATGCGGGAGGGATAGCAAAAGCTTCAACTTACTACTCCTGCCTTTGCGTCCATGACAGGTGGGCCCAATAGGTGGTTGGCCCTCCTGCCATGCAGCCAAAGGCAGGTGCAGTTAAGGCATCGGAGCTTAGTCCGCGAGGGAGAGGGCGTTGTAGTAATGAAATTTCTTGGTCTTGTATGAGTTGATGAAGATAGGGGTTGCTCACTACGTATATATAGGCCGGAGCCTCCGCGCTTGCTTGCTAGGGTTGCTCTATTCACACACTCTCATACTCTCCAGATTTAAACAAGATAGGGGTAGTAACACCGTCTTTCTCCCTTCAAAAAACACCGGTTTTGTATCCTCACCGCTGGTTACAGATCCGGACGTATCCACCTCCGCCGGTGAAGGGGAGGAGGGGCAGCGTTTAGGCCATCGTCGACAGCGAGGGAGGAGACCCGCTGCCGGACGCACCGTTATCTCTGGCCGAGCGCTGGCGCGGGAGGTCCTCCGATCCCTTCGTCATTGCCTGTGGGCGGATCCGGCCTCCCACCGCCCACCTATACACATCCCGATGACCTTCAGGTATATCTTCGTTCGAAACCGCCTTAGCTCTACTTCCCTAGCTCGCTACGTCGCTGCATGTGCATCATTATCTACCTCTCAGCCCCTCTCAATCGGATGGTCCAACATCACATATTTTTTCTTCTATTGTTAGAGGTAAAGCTACTTCATGGAGTGGAATCTTGTACTCCCTCCGTCCGAAAATACTTGTCATTGAAATGGATGTATCTAGATGTATTTTAGTTCTAGACACATCTATTTTGATGACAAGTAATTCCGGACGGAGGGAGTACTTGGTTCAAACAAGAGATAAAGTGGGGGTGGGGGAATTTAGTATGTACATCGGACTTGGTACAAACAGGAAGGAAAGGGGGTGAAAGTAGTACAGACTGGTCATCCAACTGGTCTCTTGGTCGAAAAGGGAAATATAGGGGTAATGCTGTACACAGTGGTATGACCAGGACTAGATTTGCTATCCACACACAGGAGTAGGTGGCTAGAGTGAACAAAAATGGGACCAACCCAGATATGTTTCATGGATGTTTGTTTCTCGGGGCAACAAACTATGAATCACCACTTTATGCCCCTCTTTACGTACATGGTGCTGGACTGCTGGTGCACCCACTGTTATAAGCCATGACAAGTTTAGCCAAATGTTTTTGCCTGTAATTGTTTGAGACTCTGACTGTTTCCTCTGTGCCTTTTTGTCCAAACAGGGATATCCAATTCACCTGGTTGCTGTTGTGACCTTTTGGTGCACTACACAAAACTCTTCTTAAAAGAAGTGACGTTCCTGTTGTTTAACTGGAATGTCAGAATGGAACAGTTGGTTCATTTTGGTGGAACTGCACAAAGGGAGATTTGTGTTCTAATCCTCATCATCCATATTGGCGCCATAACCTTCCTTTAGGTAAGAATGACATTTAATGCATGTGTTCATCTCTATTTTCCAACTGCCATGAGAAAAATAATGCTATTTTTTACTAGTACACTTGTACTCCCTCACTGACAAAACCAATTCTGAATTAGAAGGCCAATCATGTACTTGGTTTCACCAACTGGTGAGGAGAAAGAGAAACAGAGCATGAAGAGGAGGTAGAAGAAGAATAAACAGTGCCAATGCGATCTTGCTGAAGCCAGAGGCCTCAGTCGAGGCCATTCAAGGGCTCCGGCAACGACTACCTTACATGTGAGATGATCCTCCAGGGAGCCCTTCCACTTCTGCTGTCTCACTTAATTAATTAGGAGTACTTAAGTACCACTAATTTATTACTTCCTAATTTTCCTGTTGGAGTTAAACAAATCTTTAGTAGGACCCTATGCTGAACCATGTACGTGTATGTTTGTCTATGGAGGTGAATCATGTGGTGGAGCAGGGAGGGAATATTATTAGTGTCATGACATAATAGTGCTATTGTTTTGCATGTCAATTTATTGCCATTGGTTCAATGAGGCAATATTTTGCGTATTGTCCATCATGAATTTGATGCTACTAGTTGAGAAATATGCTAATGTCTTCCTATCCTTTCTCACTAAGCTAATGAAGGTTTCACCTTGTTCCTACTTGTGCAAACAGGGATCATGTTGTGCCAATCAAACATTAAATGGAACTACACAAGACAATACAATGAATTGTATCCCAGCCAGTGCTTTAACTCTGCTGGAAGTTCTTGATAATCTTTCAATATAATCTCAGCACTGGTAAACAAGAGTGATTTCAACCATACATTTGAAGTGCACAAAAATATATACTATTGTGTGATTCCCGTGAGTGCTTTATCATCTCTAATGGGACTACATGAATAAGCTTTTTTTCTCAGGTTGGTACAGGCCTAAGGCCTTCATCCATATTAGTTTGCTGTCATCTCTATTTGTATCGTGCTACTGTCATGAGAAACTCCTTTATCTTTGCACGTTGATGTTTTGCAACCTATGATAAATGGCAATGCTTTGAGTGTTGAGTTGTGCTAATTGGCACTGATTAAATAAACTAATACCTCTCTTTAAGCAAGACTACTATGTTGCTAACTTTACCCATTAAGATAATGAGGGTGCTTCTATTTGTTAGTGTATGTTTCATAAACTAGTCCCACTATTACAGTAATCTCACTCTCTCAATATATGTTCCAACAGGGATGCTCGATTTTGGTGGAACTGCACAAGAACTTTGGGTGCTTCATTGCCTCGACAGCTTCCGTCCTTTCCTGCCAGTTGCTAAACTCCGCATGCTTTCTTCCTTTGCTGTCAGTCGCTTGGCTTATCTCGGCTACCAGTCAAAGGAAATAGTAATTGATATGCTACCTCACACAGGTTGGTACTGGTCTTTATCCTGATTATTGTGCCTATCATATGTATTGGTAATTTGGTATTGTGCTACTGTTTGCTGATTTCATAAAGGAGTAATTTGGAGCCTGAACTCGCAGGCAAATCATTACATCGGGTGATTTCAGTAGAACTGCACAAAATGATCAGATGGACAGGTACTTATGCTGCTGCTATGTACTCCAAACTTCACTCAGACAAGCATCGATGTTGACAAGAAGTGCCTATATTCATTCGAGTATCAACCGGCGTCAACCAATTGTCAAACTCGAAGTGTTAGGAGAGTGAACGCCAAAAATATTGCTTGGTGCATAGCCTAGAAAAACGCAGTGTAGTCTTTGGTCCCAACTTGTGCCTTTTGGTCATCGGCACATATGGTAGCGAACTATATGGCATGGAGTCTAAAGATTCCAGACAAGTTGGTTGATGCGTATATTCATCTGGCACTTAATCAGTCTGCACGCCAAGGATGCTCCATTTCAGTTGAACCGCACAAAAAATTTGGGTGGTTCATTTTCTCAACCGCCTCCTTTCTCGTCTTCAATGTAGTATTTTGGCGAGATACAGGACCAAGATGACCTAGTAAACTGGTTGGATGAAAGTAGTGGCCAAGTTGCTCAAACCTCCCTGGGCATGAGGCCACTATTTGAGGATAAACCTGCAAGCAAAGTTCAGATTGTCTGTGCTGCTTCTTATGTACTCGAAAGTTTACTCGTACAAGAAATAATTTTAGCAAGAAGTACCTCCGATTGAACACCATTTACCAGTTTGTACCCTGATCTTATGTAATTAAAGTTCGTCCATGGATCATATTGGCTCTGATCTCAATCATTTGGATGCATAAACATACTGAACATGCGTATATCTGAATCTTTTTGTAAATTATGTATGAATATTGTCGTGTTATCTATCAATCATTTGGATGCATAGATATGCTGAGCTTGTGTATATATGAATCTTTTGAGTTCTTGATTGTGAATGTTGGCTATGGATATGAACGTGTCCTGTGAACCTGAGTTTGATATGAATGTTTACCTTTTCTATTGTATTTGTGTGTGAACTTGTTAGTATGCCTACTGTGGGGTATAAAATGCAGGTCTCTTATAAAAGTAATGCCGTGTCCAATTTATGTTTTCCCTTCTAACCACCACTGCTATGCTACCGCGCACCCGAACCAGTGAAGTTTCCCACTCCTCTCCATCTGCGACTCCACTGCAGCTTAACAAATAGTAACGTCTTCGGTTTTTGCCTGGTTTTCCGTAGATTAACCACGCAATTCTCTTCTTCTTAATTAATCAACGAGGCAATTCTTTTGCCTCCGTTTCAAAAAAAATTTAGTAACGTCTAACTGAGCTAGTTAGTTAGATGCGTACACTTGGTGTAGTAGGATCTTTATTTAGTTTGATGCATACACTTGTTCTTTTTTGGTAGCCCTTTTGTAATGATGGCTGATGTTTGGTTTGGAAGAGAGAGCTGTGTCTTCACTCTTCTTGCCAGCTTACTGCTTCTGTTGCACCCCCAGCCCTAGTTGCTGCTACTGTTTTCAATGTACAACCAATAGTATATTTCGTCTGTTGGTTGAATAAATGTGTTGTTAGAATGACAAACACAATGTTTTGGAAGTCATTGCACGATTCGATCCTTTAGTGCCCCGTACCGTATGTAGCGCATACTACTTATCGTACGGAACACTTTTTTTTTTGAAACTTGGAACACATTTTCCACTTGTTGATAACATCCAGCCCACTGATGAAGGCCCAATAGAGAAGCCCATAATTAACTGGAAGGGAGGCTCTCACATGAATCCGGCCCAGGTACATGCTCATGGTCCCCTAAACATAAATAAGTAAATAAATAAATAAATAAATAAATAAATAAAGCTAAATGCTCATGCATCAGTTCTTTGGGAAAATAGGTAGCCCAGTATTTCTTTTTGAAGAATACCCAAGCTAGGCCTATTTGTTTTCTCCGAATTAAAGGCTGCAAATCTTTTAAGACGAGGAGGGATGCATTCCGTCCTGGCTTAAGAGTATGGTCAATGTCTGTTAAAAGTAATATCAAAAGGGGTTGAAAATTCCAAAAAAAATATAGCAAATGGGATATAAGTTTCTTTTTTTTTCTTCACTTATATCTTATACGTATTTCATTGGATTTAACATGACATAGTACTAATTTATTTTTAAATTTGTTTTAGTATCGCTATTAATTTTTGGATTAAGAATATTTCGTTCCCCAGCAAATATTTGCGAATTTTCAAAATTTCCCACATATTTAGTTAATTTTTTGACCCTGGTACTGACGAGAAAATGGCCAGCAATTCTAAAAATGAAAAACGGGCTGCAATAAATTCCATATGAATTAGAAAATGAGTAAAAAATATAAAAATTATAGCAAATGGGCTGTACACGCCACAGATTTGGAGGCTGACTTGTTTACGCAAGGCTTTGTCAGTGAACACATGATTCTAGCAGTAGTTAGTGTGGGATGTCCATCCAACGGCCGATGTGCTTCTTCAATCTTTGATCTTCCTGCTCCAGCCGCCTAAACTAGCGCCGGCGGGACTGCCTGCTCCCTCCTCTTGTGGCCCGCTGTGATGCCGCGTAGGCTTCCCCAGCACACCCTACTCCCTCTGCTGGCCTTGCCGCACGCAATCAACAGCCTCCTTATTACACGAAAAAATGATTCCTCCCACTGACATCTGGGGCACACCGGTTGGGAGGCTCACCTATGGGCCTACTAAGTTAACGCGTACGCAGGGCTTGTCAACTTAGTCAACAAACGACTCTAGCAGCAGTAACCGTTGGATTTGAATCGAACGGTCATGTTGCTTCTTCTATCGCTGCTCTTCTTGCACCAGCCACCCAAACCAGCGCCGGGGAGACCTCGTGCTCCTGCCTCCAGTGGCCGGCTGTGCTGCGATGATGCCTCATCGCCCCCTACTACTCCCACCGCTAGCCAGGCCCTGCGGCGACGGTAGCCTCACACCGCAGCCGAACCAGTGAACCCTCGCACTCCTCTCCACGTGGGCATCCACTGACGCGTCTTCTCCGGCTCCGCATCGTCCCCTTCCTAGGGCTCGCCGTCGTCCACCGCCTTGGTACTCTCGGCGCAGCATGGTCAACGTGGTCAACGACATTCCATCGGAAGAGTACTGTACGTGGAGAGGCTGACAGCTGGGTCCACGGCCAGAGCCCAGTTTTTTTGTGATTTGCCAAGTAAGTCGCTTTGTCAGGCTTGTTGGGCTGCAAATCTTTCCAGACGAGGAGAGCTTTCATTCGGCTGGCCGAGAAAATGGCCCATCAGTAATGAGAAATGGGCTGTACATTTTTAAAACACATCAAACTGGCAATTAGTTTCAAATATCTTTTCTTCATTTCGAGATTTGAAATTACATTAATTTTTATGCGTGGAGAATTTGTTGGATTTTATATTGATATACATTTATTTTTAAAATCAGTTTGAATGTGAGTCGAAATTTCGAGATTAAAAACAGTTCGGACCGCACCGAAATATGTAAAATTTCGTATAATTTTTTAACCGTGGCCACAATGTGGGCTGTAATGCTAACAAAAAGAATATGGGCTTCAAACAAACCTTAATAATTAGCAAATGGGCTGTAAATTATTAGAAATAATGGCAGATGGGTTGTATGCTGTTTTCCACAGATTTGAGGCTTTCCTAAAAAAAAGGCTGACGCGCAAGCAGTGACTGTTGGATGGGCATCCAACGGCCGTTGTGCTTCTTCAATCTCTGCTCTTCCTGCTCCAGCCGCTCAAACACGCGCCAGCGGGACTGCCTGCTCCCTCCTCCCCGTGGCCGGCTCTGCTGCCACGCAGGCATCACCGCCCCACCGTACTCCCATCGCTGGCCTAGCCATCCCTCTACTCACCCACACCTGCTGTTATTCTCTGGCGACGGCAGACGAACCAGTAAACCCTCATACAGTCATACTCCCCTCCGCGTGGGAAACAACTGCCGAGTCTTCCCTGCCTCCGTGTCGTTCCCTTCCTAGGCCTCGCCGTCGTCCACTGCCCTGGTGCTCTCGGCGCGGCCTGGTCAACATGGTCAATGACCAACATGCATCTGAAGTGGATTGTACGTGGAGAGGCCGACAGCTGGATCCACGGCCGCACAAAATAATGATTCCTCCCCTAACATCAGGGACCTACCGAAAGGGCCTTTGTATTTCGCAAAAAAAACGTTACCGCCGCTAACAGCTTGGACCCACCAGCTATATCTTCGCACGCAAGGAAGTGCCTCCTTATTACGCTAAAAAAATGAATGCCCCCCTGCTAGCTGGGACCCACCTTGGTGGGAGGCTGACTTGCGGGCCAACTAAGTTGACGGGGACGGAGGGCTTTGTCAACTTAGTCAATATGCACGATTCTAGCTCCAGTGACGGTACGATGTCCATCCAACGACCATAGTGCTTCTTCAACCTCTGGTCTTCTTGCTCCAGCCGCCCAAACCAGCACCGCTCGTGCCTCGTGCTCCTGCCTCCCGTGGCCGGCTGCGATGCGGCGGAGGCCTCACCGCCCCCTACTACTCCCACCGCTGGCCAGGCCATCCCTCTACTCACCCACACCCCCTGTTATTTTGCGGCGACGATAGCCTCACACCGCAGCGAACCAGTGAACCCTCGTACTCCTCTACGCATGGGCATCCACTGCCGCGTCTTCCCCGGCTCCGCGTCGTCCCCTTCCTAGGCCTCGCCGTCGTCCACCGACCTGGTGCTCTCGGCGCGGCGTGGTCAATTTGGTCAAGGAACGGCTTCCATCGGACGAGGATTGTACGTGGAGAGGCTGACAGCTGGGTCCACGGCCGCAGCAAGGAAGTGCCCTCTTATTACGTGCAAAATAATTATTCCTCCACCTGACAGCTGGACCCACCGGATGGGCCACCGTATTTCGTAAAAAAACGTTTCCCCCTGACTGCTGGGACCCACAAGCTACATCTTCGCACACAAGGAAGTGCGTCGGGGCAAAAAAAACGATTCGCCCCCTGACTGCTGAGACCGACCAGCTACATCTTCGCAGGCAAGGAAGTGCCTGACAGTCGGGACCCACCTGGTCGAAGCGTACGTAGCGTTGTCATTCTGGTCGCGGATGTGTACGTACATACTGGTCGATGTAGAGGCGCGCACGTGTCGTAGTAGAGGCGCGCATGAAGCATTTACACGTACGTCCAGTGGCCAGGGTGCAAGAAAGAAAATATGGCCACGTATGTGTACATACGGGCGGGGTCTCGAACGCCTACTCGCGCATACGTACAGCCAGCGCTCGTGTAGGTGGCTGGGTCGGAAAGGAGAAACAACGTCGTCGTTGTGTTCATGGGGAGGCAACAGAATGTGTCGTGTTCATGGGGAGGCAACGGAATGTGTCGTGTTCATCGGGAGGGCTTGGAAGGAACAGGCGATGGAAATGAGGCCTGGCGTACCGCAGAACGGAGGAAACGGCCTTGTGTCCGACCGGCCACGTTCGAAACGGGATCCTGTTCATCGGGAGGGGTCTGGCGTACCGCAAAACGGAGGAAACGGACCTCCTACGGTCGAAACGGGGGTCCTGTTGATCAGGAGGGGTGTGGCGTACCGCAAAACAGAGGAAACGGACTTGTGTTGGAGCGCTACGGTGGAAATGGGGGTCTTGTTCATCGGGAGGGGTGTGGCGTACCGCAAAACGGGACTCCACGGGATACTGTTCATCTCCACCGTCGACCTCCTCCAGCCTCCACGGGCTCCTGTTCATCCAGCCTCCACCGCGCGCTACTCCACCGGCTACTGTTAACCCGCCCCTCCACCGTCTACTGTTCATCTAGCCCTCCACACCACGGGGTCCTGTTCAACCACCCCTCCACGGGCACCCCTCCACCGTCTACTGTTCATCCAGCCCTCCACACCACGGGGTCCTGTTCAACCACCCCTCCACCGTCTACTGTTCATCCAGCCCTCCACACCATGGGGTCCTGTTCATCCACCCCTCCACGGGCACCCCTCCACCGTTTACTATTCATCCAGCCCTCCACCACACCACGGGGTCATGTTCATCCAGAGGCAATGCCACCGCTCACTGTTCATCCAAAACCCCCCGCAACGCTCATTGTTCATCCCATCGATCGGCTTCAGTTAGCAGCAGTAGTGAAGGAATTGCTCGATCGGGTTCAGTTAACAGCAATCGATCGATCGCTCGGGTTCAGTAACGCGTAGCCTGCTCTGCAATCGCTCGGGTTCAGTTACAGCCCAACGCCTCACTCGGGTTCTGTTAGAGCCAACGCCTCGCACACACGCGCGTATGTGTACGAGAGAAACGCGCATCGCTCGGCTCCCGAACTCCCACCGTAACCGGGAACTCCCCAAAATTTTCCTCCCCGTCGCTTCTACCATGGTTTTTTCCATCATGGACGACCCAAAGAATGTCATGCAGCTGCGTCTCCGACCCGCCCAGGACGAAAAGCCCATTTTCTGTCATGATTTTTTGTCATAGAAGTAGGAGCCCACCACATCTATGATGATACCGGGTTTTGTCACAGTTATCGTCATAGAAGTGTCATATGTATGACAGAAAAAAATTTCGTTCGGCCCAAAATGTCATGGATGTGTCTTTTTTTGGTAGTGGCCAGAACCATACCAACCCATCAACACTAGCCAAGAGAGACCTGAGCCAAGTCACTTGCTATAAGTGCTAGAAGACTGGACATTACGCCAATGAATGTCCTGAAGCCCAGAATGGAAATGGCAGTGTAAGCTCTGGGAAGAAGCCGAACCCTTTCAATAGGGGACAGGTGAACCACGTTAACGTCGAGGAGGTTGAAGCTCAGCTAGATGCAGTAATAGGTAAGTTTTTGGTTTAGTCATTTACTTCACTCGTTCTTTTTGATACTGGTGCATCGCATTCATACATCTCAAGGGGATTTGTGGATAAGTATAAACTGCCAACCAAAGCCCTTAGGTCACCCATGTTAGTAACCTCGCCTAGAGCAGAGTATATGGCTAGTCTATGGTGTGATCGGTTACCATTAAGGATTGGTAACTATGTATTTCCCTCGAACCTAATAGCATTGGAATCCCAAGGATTGGATGTGATATTAGGCATGGATTGGTTATCGAAGTATGGAGGGAACATTAATGCGCCAGTAAGTGAATTTTGCTTATGACGCCAGAGGGAAGAAGGATCAAGTATGTATCCCAGCATGTGCCAAAGAGGACTCAAGTAAATTCCTTATCAGGAGTTGTGCAGGAGGAAGTAGCAGTGGTGAAGGATTTCCCTGACGTATTTCCAGAGGAGTTGCCAGGCATGCCACCGGATAGAGATATTGAGTTTTTGATTGAGCTTTTGCCAGTCACAAGGCTAATATCTAAGAGACCATACATGATGCCCGCAAATGATTTGGAGGAGATTAAGAAGCAGATTAAAGAGTTACCGGATAAAGGTTATATTCGCCCAAGTTCTTCGCCTTGGGGATCACAAGTACTTCTAGTGGAAAAGAAGGATGGATCGTTAAGGATGGTTGTTGATTATCGAGGATTGAATGAAGTAACAATCAAGAACAAGTACCCACTGCCAATGATCAATGATTTGTTTGATCGATTGCAAGGAGCTAAGGTATTTTCCAAGAACGATCTGCGATCAGGATACCATCAGTTGAGGATTCGAGAGCAAGATATACCTAAGACGGCTTTTACCACCAGGTATGGGCTGTACGAGTATACCGTTAAGTCATTTGGTCTGACTAACGTGCCTGCATATTTCATGAACATGATGAACAACGTGTTTATGGAGTTTTTGGATAAGTTCGTCATGGTGTTCATTGATGATATTTTGGTCTACTCAAAGAATGAAGAGGAGAATAAGGAGCATTTAGTTATATGCCAGAGAACATCAGTTATATGCCAAGTTCAGCAAATGTGAGTTTTGGTTGAAGGAAGCTGGATTCCTCGAACACGTTATATCGGAGAAGGTATAGCAGTAGATCCCACCAAGGTTGTCACTGTGACAAATTGGGAAGCACCAACAACAGTTGGAGAGATCCGGAGTTTTCTTGGACTTGCAGGATACTACCGGAGATTCATTGAGAATTTCTCAAAAATTGTGAAGCCTATGACGGAGTTGTTGAAGAAGGATACCAAGTTCAAATGGACTGAGGAATGTGAGGCCAGTTTCCAGGAGTTGAAGAAACGTTTGGTTACATCACCAGTGTTGATTCTGCTAGATCAGAGCAAGGATTATGAGGTGTATTGCGACGCTTCACGTCGAGGACTTGGAGCAGTGCTTATGCAGGAGGGAAGAGTTGTTTCATATGCTTCACGACAGCTGAAAGCTCATGAGTTAAATTATGCCACGCATGATTTGGATTTAGCAGCCGTAGTGCATGCATTGAATACTTGGAGACATTTTCTCATTGGAAACCATTGTGAAGTGTACACGGATCACAAGAGTTTGAAGTGTATTTTCACGCAGAAGGAGCTAAATCTCAGGCAAAGGAGATGGTTGGAGCTCATCAAGGATTATGATATGAGATTGCATTATCATCCCGGAAAGGCTAACGTACTAGCCGATGCGCTGAGCCGTAAGAGCCATGTCAACACACTAATGACTGGAAATTTACCGAATGAGTTAGCCGAGGACCTTCGTGAGCTATGTTTGGAGATAGTTCCGAGAGGCTATGTAGCAGCATTGGAGATTCAGTCTACTTTGATGGATAAGATCAGAGAAGCTCAGAAGACTGACAAGGAGGTTGCCTCTATTAAGGAGAAGATGAGCAAGGGAAAAGTTAAAGGATTTTGTGATGATGAACACGATACCTTATGGTTTGAAGGCCGTGTTTATGTGCCTAACGACCCGGAGATCAGGAAGTTGATTCTGCAGGAGGCCCGTGATTCACCATCTTCGATTCACGCAGGAAATACCAAGATGTATTTGGATTTGAAGGATACTTTCTGGTGGACCGAAATGAAGAAGGATATTGCGGAGTATGTAGCAGTTTGTGATGTATGTCAGAGAGTAAAGGCAGAGCATCAGAAGCCAGCAGGATTGTTACAGCCATTGCCAATACCCGAACGGAAGTGGGATAAGCTAGGCATGGATTTTATTATGGGATTGCCCAGAACTCATTCAGGCTATGACTCGATTTGGGTTGTAGTCGATCGTTTGACGAAGGTAGCTCATTTCATCCCAGTAAAGACTACTTACACCAGTGCTAAGTTGGCAAAGATATACATGACCAGGATCGTATGTCTGCATGGAGTTCCGAGGAGCATTGTATCAAATAGAGGAACCCAATTTACCTCAAAGTTCTGGAGTCAGTTGCATGAAACTTTGGGTACCAGGCTAGAGTTTAGTACAGCTTTTCATCCGCAGACAGATGGACAGACCGAGAGAGTCAATCAGATTTTGGAGGATATGCTAAGAGCTTGTGCGCTAGATTATGGATCTAGTTGGGGCGAGAATTTGCCATATGCAGAGTTCTCTTACAAAAATAGTTATCAATCCAGTTTGAAGATGGCCCCTTTCGAAGCCTTGTACGGAAGGAGGTGCAAGACCCCATTGTCGTGGGATGAAGTTGGAGACCGCCCGTTGTTTGGACCGGAGTTGATTAAGCAGTATGAACAGAAGGTGAAACTGATTTGCGATAGGCTCTAGGTAGCCCCATCCAGGCAGAAGAGCTACGCAGGTTCTAAACACAAGGAGACAGATTATGAAGTCGGAGACCGATTTTATCTTCGAGTATCTCCACTTTGAGGAGTTAAGTGCTTTGGAGTTAAGGGAAAGTTAGCGCCACGTTTTGTAGGACCAAACAAGGTTTTGGAGCATATGGGAGAAGTAGCCTACAAGTTAGAATTGCCCGAAGGATCGTCAGGAGTTCACGATGTATTACACGTTTCCTAGTTGAAGAAGTGCCACACTGAGATGGCTGATATACCGCTGAGGGATACAGTGCTGCTGGAAGCGATTCAGTTGGACAGTGATTTGACCTATGAGGAGAAACCAGTCAAGATTCTTGAGTATGCCAGCCGAGTCACCCGCAGCAAGGTTATCAAGTTTTGCAAAGTTCAGTGGAGCCACCACACCGAGGATGAAGCCACCTGGGAGCGAGAGGAAGATCTGCTGAAGGACCACCCTCACCTATTTTCTAGCCAACCCGAATCTCGAGGGCGAGATTCATCTTAAGGGCGGTAGGTTTTTAACATCCCAAATTTTCAATTTGGAATGTTATACACTAGATCATCAATGCATATCATATTTTCTTGCTTTTGGTTTGATCCTAGAAATTCTACGCAGCTCAAGGACCCTCGAAGAGAGTTGGGGATTTCGTTATTTTCATATTTGAGTTTTCTCAAATTTTGAAAATAGGACCATTGATTTTATTTATTTTATCTTCAGTTATTTCTATAATAAAAATAAGTGAGAGGGAATAAAATGACTTCCCTAAAATAAAGAAATATTGAGGATTTAGTAAAAAAATCAAATAAGATTTATTTTGGGGTTTTGCTATTTTATTTGAATTTAGGAAAATTGCATGTTTTACAAAACTGCATTTTAGGGCCAAGAAAATGTTCTTCTTGTTCTAAATATTTTATTTAGACGGTGAAAATTTGTTTTGGCATTTTTAGATTTTTATTTATTTTTCTAGGATTTTCTTAGTTCAGCGGGATTATTTTAAAACAAATCTTCGCGCCCGACTCGGCCGAAGGCCCAGCCGAGCCAGGCCGGCCCGCGCCGCCGCCTTACCCGCGCCGCGCCGCCGCCGACCCGGACTCCAATTCTGAATCGGCCTCCTCCGCGCCGCCGCCGCCTTGCCCCTTCCCCAAGCCGCCACCCCCCTCTTAAATACCACCGCCGTCCTCCCCACCCCACCCCGCCACCCGACCCGCCCCGCCGCTGATAGCAGCAGCAGCAGCCGCCGCCGCCGCCGCAGCCAAGCCACCCCACGCCGCCCCGCCGCCGCACCAGAACCCCGCCGGAGCCGAGCTGAGGTAGCCGCCCCGCCGCCCTGGTTTTCTAAAGAAACCGATCTGGTTTTTTTAGAAAACCCTAGATTCGTTTTTTTATAAATAGATTGTTTTTTTCGGTTTAGTTATTTAGCGAGAGTTCGCCGTTCGTTCATTTTAGAGGACGAATTCACCGTTTAGTTTCAGTTAACGAACATTTGTTCGTTAATCTGTTCGTCCTTTTTCTTTTTCTCGGATTATCCGCGATTATTTCTGATTGTGATTTCTGATCCGATTTTCGTTCTAGTATAACTTTTCGCCCATTTATCGGAATCAGGCGATTCAAGCACCTGGAGTTTCCTCCCGAAACCCTCTTTCCGTTTAACCTACTCAAACAAGATTTTGCTTCTGTAAAATTTGACTTAGATCCAGATTAGTAAACAAAGTTGTTTCTTTCGCCATTTGACTTTCGTTGCTTCGTTCGATTTGATTCTTTTTGCAAACCGGAGTTCTTAAGTTGAACTTTCTGGTTTGATCTCTTATTTGAGTTTTACCCGTGCATTAGATGAGTACTTATTGTATGCTTGTTTGTTTGCGATAGAGTACCCGGAGTGCGCCGCTTGCTACTTTGAATCTCTAGGTTTCAAGGATCATCAGCAAGGCAAGCAACACTTTGATCATACCTCTTTACTACCCAATTTTATTTGCATTAGATCAATCCTCAAACAATTGCAATTGCATGATTGGGATCTGATTAATATGTGGGTTTTGGGAAGTAGATGAGGTAGTACCTATTACCTGTTTTATTATCAAACCCTTGGGAGTTACTTCTATGTTTGCTTGTTATGCCATGCTATGCTAGTAGACGTGGATTGGGTGAGTGTATCCATGACAGATGTGAGATTGTTAAATTAATGGTTTATTTAAGGTGGCAACTTAAACACACATCTGGGTGGATTGAGGCACCTGGGTATTCCAGCGATTGCCTATTTTTCTTTTTGGACCACCACCTAGGCTCAAAGGGATCATGAGATTATTCATATTAGAAACTTCCGTGTGTAGCCACAAGCTACTATGGGCTCTAGCATAGTTGACTAAGTCATGTGAACTCTTACAGTGGTAGACTATCAGATGTAGGGGATGTAGGTTGGTACTGTCTACCCGATCGTAAGGTGCTAGCGCTTCTGAAAGACTATGTCTCGGTCATACGTTTCTCAAACATCATGTAGTGCGAGAATCCCAACGGAGGAGATTGAGTCTTGTGGGGAAAAGTGCGCAAACCTCTGCAGAGTGTATAAACTAATCATGGTTAGCCGTGTCCCCAGTTATGGATGTCTTGAGTATCTATTACTTGGATTATCATGTGAATCTCATCATGTTACTTTAATTAATACTGTTGGGTTTTAATGATAGTGCTTAATTGGGATTGAGAAGATGTCTATCTTCTCAATGTTCAACAACCACCATGATAGTTAAATAAAAAAAATATTCCTTTGCAGTAGGGAAAAATTGGCTTTATGCAAAAACTGTAACCATAGAGCTTTCCACCAGCCATATATGCATGTAGTATAGCTTTATTCTTTCATTACTCTCGATGTGTTACATTGCCAGCATATTCCATGTGCTGACCCGTTTTCGGGCTGCAACGTTCATGTTGCAGACTTTCAAACGACGAGTAAGGTGCCTTTAGGTCATGGTTCTATACTCAGTGATGCCGTTGGAGTTGATGGACTCACTTATCTTGCAAGCCTTCCGCTGTTATCGTTATTAGATGGCCTTAAGCCATATTATTTGTAATAAGTTCTCTTTTGAGACACTCGTTGTAATAAGTGTGTGATTGCTACTTTGTTATAAGTCCTTCAAGTACTGTGCGTGTCAACATTACTGATCCAGGGATGACACTGAAGCACAGAGATCGGACCGTTTCAGGTCTGGTTGCTACACCAAAACAGGTGCGCCACTAGCAGGCCTTTTCCTAGTAGTGATATGCGTGAACATGTGCCAAGTCAAGCCACTCGAATCATTCAAAGGAGGATACCACCCTATCATACCACATCACAACTATTTTAATAGCATGTTGGCACACAAGGTAAACCATTATAAACTCCTAGAAAATTAAGCATGGCATGAGCAACTATAATCTCTAATTTTCATTGCAAACATGTTTCATTCATAATAGGCTGAATCAGGAACGATGAACTAATCATATTTACAAAAACAAGAGAGGTCGAGTTCATACCAACTTCTCTCATCTCAATTAGTTCATCATATATCATCATTATAGCCTTTCACTTGCACACCCAAATGGTGTGGATAATAATAATAGTGCACGTGCATTGGACTAAGCTAGAATCTGCAAGCATTCAATACAAGGGAGAGGACAAGGTAATATGGGCTCTTGGTTAGATCAATAATAATGCATATGAGAGACACTTCAACATTTTCATCATGGTCTTCTCCTCTCGACCCCTAAAGAAAAGAAAAGAAACAAAACTATTTACATGGGAAAGCTCCCAACAAACAAAAGAAGAACAAGAAATTTTTTGGGTTTTCTTTTAATTATTACTACTACAGGCATGGAATGTAAACTAGCTAAAAGCTACAACTATTTTTTGGTATTTCTTAAGGTTTTTCAAACACGCAAGAAGAATGCTGGAAAGGAAAATAAACTTGCATGGATAGTACAATGAAAAAGTATGAGCACCGGCAACTAGAATGAGTGTGTGAACATGAATGTAATGTCGGTGAGAAATACGTACTCCCCCAAGATTAGGCTTTTGGCCCAAGTTGGTCTATGGCCATGGCTGGCCTGGTGGGTATCCGAAGTTGAAGCTAGGGTCGTACTGAGATGCGGCAGCTACTGCCTGACGAGCTGCAGCTTGGAGGCGAGCTGCCTCTGTCCTCCTCTCGTACTTGTTCGCCTCCTCCCTGGTTATAACATATCTCCCTTTTTGTCAGAAAGTCAAAGAAAGCAGGAGCAGGGAGAGCAACATGGATAGTGTGACGCCTGTCCAAGATAAGTCGGTACTGGAGAGGTTGTTCATTCCTCTCAATAAACTGATGGCAAACCATAGCATTAAAATCTAGATAAGTAGGAGGCAACACCATATCATTTTCATGTATGGGTATCTCAAGAAAATTAGCTACATGAGTTGCATAAATTCCACCAAAAAAGTCTCCACTTAAACTATTAAGATGCAACCTACGCACAACAATAGCCCCCAAGTTATATTGTTTATCACCTAATACAACACTCTTGAGGACACTAAGATCTAGAACGCACATGTGACAAGCCTCATCCTTACCATTAATGCATCTACCTATAAAGAGAGAAAAATAATGTATGGCAGGAAAATGAAACTCCCTATGGTAGCTTGTGTTATTTCTCTAGATTCCCCCACAGTGATACTAGCAAGAAATTCTTTAAATTCAAATTTGCGAGGTTCACTAACATTACCCCACTACGGGAGTTTACAAGCAGTATTAAAATCTTCTAAGTCCATGATATAAGATTTATCATACAGATCAAATAGACAGTGTGAGAATTTTGTGATGATGTAAATTTAAACCTTCTCACAAAGGAATCTGTTAGGTGATAATATTTGGGGCACTTATCTGACACGAAGCCCTCAAGTTCAGCATTACACACATACAAGTCAAATTCCTCCTTAATTCCTGCTTGGACCATAAAATCTTCTAACGGCCATTCACAAGGCCGCACTTGAGCTTCTCTTGGTAGTTCATAGTCTCGCTCACGTATCGTGGGCCTGGGTCCTTGCTTCCTTGAGTAACCACATTGCTACATTTGCCTAAACATATTTCTTCCTCTCAAAAATGTCTGAAAATTTTAGTGACTCAAAATAAAAGTGAATCAAACTCAACAAGATTGATAGCAACTACTCCTACAAGTGCCTAGAGACTATATCATGCATTAAAACTACTTGGGACCAAATAAATTTGACATGCAAGCTCAAGAACAGGGTCACCTAAGCAGCAAAAATATGCAATAAATAAAGCACTAGAACAAAAACTAATTGGACCATTGGAGGAGTCACATACAAAAGAACAATCCCCCAAAGCAGTTTTGTGAATGGAGCTTTGAGCAAGGAGATCCAAAATGGCAGCAAGATGAGCTAGAACTCGGGTTTGAGCTGGTGGGTGATTTTTTTGGAGGATGAAGAAGTGTGTGGGTGCTAGAATAAGTGGAGGGAGGCCACGAGGGGCCGACGAGGCAGGGGCGCGCCCTACACCCTCGTGGCCAGGTGGTTGCCCCCTCTGGTGTGTTCTTAGTGCCAATAATTCTTAAATATTCTACAAAAAATCATATTTCATTTTCAGGACATTTGGAGAACTTTTATTTTCAGGGTATTTTTTTATTGCAAGGATAATTCAGAAAACAGATAGAAAATACTATTTTTGCTTTATTAAATCTAAATAACAGAAAGTAAAAAGAGGGTACAGAGAGTTGTGTTTTCTAACTTCATCCATTTCATGCTCATCAAAAGGAATCCATTAACAAGGTTGATCAAGTCTTGTTAACAAACACTTTTCGAATAACATGAAACCGGAGAATTTTGGAATAACACTAAGTTATCTCAACGGGGATATGCACATCCCCAACAATAAGAATATCATATTTCTTCTTGACAGTAGGAAGAGGAAATTCAAAACCTCCAATAGTAATTGTTGAAATTTTTCCAATAGAATTGATACTATGGACTAGAGGTTGTTTCCTCGGAAAGTGTAGTGTATGCTCATTACCATTAACATGAAAAGTGACATTGCCCTTGTTGCAATCAATAACAGTCCCTGTAGTATTCAAAAAGGGTCTACCAAGAATAATAGACATACTATCGTCCTCGAGAATATCAAGAATAACAAAGTCTGTTAAAATAGTAACGTTTGCAACCACAACAGGCACATCCTCACAAATATCGACAGGTATAGCAGTTGATTTATCAGCCATTTGTAAATATATTTCAGTAGGTGTCAACTTATTCAAATCAAGTCTACGATATAAAGAGAGAGGCATAACACTAACACCGGCTCCGAGATCACATATGGCAGTTTTAACATAGTTTCTCTTAATGGAGCATGGTATAGTTGGTACTCTTGGATCTCCTAGTTTCTTTGGTATTCCACCCTTAAAAGTGTAATTAACAATATCCTTCATATACTTAGCATAAGGATTCATTTTAAGCATATCAGTCAAACGCATACGCAAAAAGATAGGTTTAATAATTTCAGCAAAGCGCTCAAAATCCTCATCATCCTTTTTCTTGGATGGTTTGGGAGGACAAGGCATGGGTTTCTGAACCCATGGTTCTCTTTCTTTACCATGCTTCCTAGCAACAAAGTCTCTCTTATCATAACGTTGATTCTTTGATTGTGGGTTATCAAGATCCACGGCAGGCTCAGTCTCTACATCATTGTTATTGCTAGGTTGAGCATCAACATGAACATCATTATTAACATTATCGCTAGGTTCATGTTCATCACCAGATTGTGATTCAGGACCAAAAATAGAAATATCATTGGGCTTCTCAGGTGTGTCAACAACAGGTTCACTAGAAGCATGCAAAGTCCTATCATTTTTCTTTTTCTTCTTCTTGGAAGAACTAGGTGCATCAACATTAGTTCTCTGAGAATCTTGCTCAATTCTCTTAGGGTGGCCCTCAGGATACAAAGGTTCCTGAGTCATTTTACCCCCTCTAGTCATAACTCTAACAGAATTATCAATTTTCTTATTATTTAATTCATTGAGCAAATCATTCTGAGCTTTAAGTACTTGTTCTACTTGAGTGGTAACCATAGAAGCATGTTTACTAATAAGTTTAAGTTCACCTTTATCTCTAGACATATAATCACTCAAGTGTTCAATCATATAAGCATTTCGTTTCAATTGTCTACCAACATAAGCATTGAAGTTTTCTTGTTTAACAATAAAATTATCCAACTCATCTAAGCATTGGCTAGCAGACTTATAACGAGGAATATCACCTTCATCAAATCTATATAGAGAATTTACCTTTACTACCTGTGTCGGGTTATAAAGGCCATGTATTTCTTTGATAGGTGGTAAATTCTTAACATCTTTAGCTTTAATACCTTTTTCTTTCATAGATTTCTGTGCCTCTTGGAGATCTTCAGGACTGAGAAATGGAATACCCCTTTTCTTTGGAGTTGGCTTAGGAGTTTGTTCAGGAAGTGTCCAATCAATTTCATTACTCAACATATTATTCAATAGCAATTCAGCTTGATCAATAGTTCTTTCCCTGAAAACACAACCAACACAACTATCCAGGTGGTATCTGGAAGCATTGGTTATTCCATTATAAAAGATATCAAGTATTTCATTTTTATTGAGAGGATGATTAGGCAAAGCATTAAGTAATCGGAGAAGCCTCCCCAAAGCTTGTGGGAGACTCCCTTCTTCAATTTGCACAAAATTATATATTTCCCTTAAGGCAGCTTGTTTCTTACGAGCGGGGAAATATTTAGCAGAGAAGTAATAAATCATATCCGGGGGACTACACACACAACCAGGATCATGAGAATTAAACCATGTTTTAGCATCACCCTTTACTGAGAATGGAAATAACTTAAGGATAAAGTAGTAGCGAGTTTTCTCATCATTAGTTAATAGGGTGGCTATATCATTTAATTTGGTAAGATGTGGCACAACAGTTCCAGATTCATAGCCATAGAAAGGATCAAATTCAACCAAAGTAATTATCTCAGGATCTATAGAGAAATGATAATCCTTATCGGAAATACAGATAGGTGAAGTAGCAAAAGCAGTGTCATATTTCATTCTAGCATTCAAGGATTTTTCTTTCAGCTTAGCTAATAGTTTCTTAAGATCATATCTATCGTTGCAAGCTAAAAATTCTCTAGCAGTTTCTTCATCCATAACATAACCCTCAAGCACAACAGGCAATTCATATCTAGGAGGAGAATCTTCATCATCACTTTCATCAATATTATCAGTTTAGTAATTTCATTCTCTCTAACCCTAGAAAGTTGTTCATCAAGAAATTCACCTAGTGGCACAGTATTATCAAGCATAGAAGTAGTTTCATCATAAGTATCATGCAAAGCAGAAGTGGCATAACCAATAACATGCAACATATCAGAATGAATAGTAGGAGTAGGTGTCGCAAGTTTACTCATAACAGAAGGTGAATCAAGCGCAGAGCTAGATCGCAGTTCCTTACCTCCCCTCTTAGTTGAGGGATAAATCTTGGTTCTTTCATCTTTCAAGGTCCTCATGGTGATCGGCATATATAAATCCCAACTGACTCAAAGAATAGAGCTATGCTCCCCGGCAACGGCGCCAGAAAATAGTCTTGATAACCCACAAGTATAGGGGATCGCAACAATTTTCGAGGGTAGAGTATTCAACCCAAATTTGTTGATTAGACACAAGGGGAGCCAAAGAATATTCTCAAGTATTAGCAGCTGAGTTGTCAATTCAACCACATCTGGAAAACTTAATATTTGTAGCAAAATATTTAGTAGCAAAGTAATATATAAGTAACGGTAACGGTGGCAAAAGTAACGGTAGCAGTTTGGTAGTGATTGTCACAGTGGCAACGGAAAAGTAACTAAGCAAAGATCAATATGTGAAAATCTCGTAGGCAATGGATCAGTTATGGATAATTGTGTCAGATGCGATTCCTCATGCAACAGTTGTAACATTGGGTGACACAGAACTAGCTCCAGTTCATCAATGTAATAGGCATGTATTCCGAATATAGTCATACATGCTTATGGAAAAGAACTTGCATGATATCTTTTGTCCTACCCTCCCGTGGCAGTGGGGTCCTATTGGAAACTAAGGGATATTAAGGCCTCCTTTTAATAGAGTACTGGAACAAAGCATTAGCACTTACTGAATACATGAACTCCTCAAACTATGGTCACCACCGTTAGGTACCCTGATTATTGTCACATCGGGGTTAACGGATCATCTTTCCCTAATAATAAAGCATGGATTGACTCCGTGGGTTCACCGTCACAATACGTTTCTTTCCGTGAATTTACAATTTCAGTTTGAATTTAAAACATATACACGAGGTGGTACTAAAGGTTGATTTATTATTAGGGAAAGATTGATTGCGTTAAAGATTGTTGGGCCGTCGGTCGCTTTCCAAATTGGGCTGGGCTTTCCTTCTCCTATAAAAAACTTGATGTGTCACCAGACCGAGTCTCCTTCTTCTATCATCGATCGATCTGCTACTTCCCCTCTACTTTGCTTCTTTCTTTCTGCACGAGATGTCCCCGATAGCACATCGATGCAGTTCCGCAGCAGATCAGGTTTTTTTTCCAGATTAACGGGGGGGGGGGGGGAAAGCCCCACCGTTTGTTATATTCCAACTCGAAGGTGACTTGGCAGTCAGTACAGATACATGTAAGCTCACAAAGGCGCAAAAGAAATTATAGGGGAAGGCATCAAGAGAAAGCCCAAAACTAGAAAGAGAAACAAATGGAGGGGAAGGTTGGCAACAGAACCAAACCGAAACCCCTGAAGGCCGACATCTCGGGTAGCGAGCTCCACTGAGCAGCTTGCTCCACCATTGACAATGAACCACAACCAGGCCTAGGGAGAAAAAGATGGGCACTACCACAACAACAACAACAACTCGCAATGGAACATTACTGGCACGAACGAAGGGCGTCGGATAGCCGAGTTCGTGCGGCGACACTAGTGTGCGTCGGCAAAGCCAAAGTACAACGCACCAGCAAGACTGAAGGGCGCGGCGCCGGTGTACCGCTGCCGAGGTCGAAGGGCAGCGTGCTGCCGAAGGCCACCCCAGGATGTCCACGCAAAACGTCATCCGGGCCACCATGAAGCACAGCCCTGCGGAATGGCGACACCAAAGTAGAAGCATATCAAGAAGCATCCCTGACGCGAACGAAGGGCATCGGATAGCCGAGTTCGAGCGGCGGCACCGGTGTGCCGCCGGCGAAGCCGAGAAGGCAATGCACCACCGAGACCGAAGGGCGCAACACCGGTGTACTACCGCCGAGGTCGAAGGGCAGTGTGTCGTCGAGGCCACCCCAGGACGTCCAAGCAAGATCCACTTGAGTCGCCAAGAACAGAGACCAGCCAAGATCGAAGCCGAGGTGGAGATGAAGCAGCAAGAGGCGAGTCCACCCGAAGCAGAATTAATCCAAGAAGATGCCCCCAAGGAGGAAACGGCGTAGAGGCGTCGACACCATCTGACACGGGGAACACCGGGTCCAAGATTTCTCTCGGGATCTGAGAGCTTGGGAGGGAGGGAAACAATGCCAAAATCGACGCCTTCAAGAAGGGAAAATGGCGGCAGCAGCCGTCACCGCCGATGAGGTTTTCACCCGGCAATACCTCCTCCACCTCGCAACCGGAGCAAGTCGGCCAACCACCACCGTAGCCCATCAGCCTAGGCAGCCAGGAGCTGTGAAGCGAGCTACGGAGGGCCAGAGAAGCAGCAACACACCGGACCGCCGCACAAAGAACAAGGCGAGGACGAGGTGCACGGCGGCCAGCGCAAGGACGCAACGAGAGAGCACGGGGAGCTGGTTGGCGAGGCCACCCGAACCCGCCAGATCTGGCACAGAAGCGCAACCGCCACGAGACCAGCTACGGCCGAGAGAATCCGGCCAGCCAGCACCCCCACGGGTCAGAGAGGAAGGGGGTAGGCCGGGCAACGCGCGGGCACCACAGATCGGGGATGGGGGCGCAGATCAAGTCGTCGTCGTGGGGGCGAGGAGCAGACAGACCAGGAAGGAGGGGGAGCCTCACGGGGGCTGCGCCCGCCGCTGCCAGCTGCCGGTGGGCTTCGCCCGGCGACATTAGCCGGCAGCGGCGAGGGGAGGCGCTTGAGAAAGAGGGGCTGGCGGCGGCGGCCCTGGCTCCGCCCGAGTCACCTCCTAGGGAGACGACGCGGGGGCCATCCTCTCATCTCAAAATCGACTCAATGCTTATGTTAGTAGATAATTGAAACGTGAGCAGATCAGGTTTCCTTCCTCATCTTTGATCCAACCTGTTCTCCTTCCTCTTCTTTTATCCAATGTTTTCACTTTTTGATCTAATCCTTCCTGCACCCGAAACCATCTCTAACACAAACTACTTCATGCACCCATGGGGTGTCTGGTAGGGACTCCGGCAGGGTCACCTTTCTCCTAATAATGAGTAATAAAAACTTGTATGCCCGTGGGGTTCAATCTCCTCACATAGAGAAGATTTTATTCGTTCATCGTTTTTGTATGGGGTTCGACCTCCTTCGGTCCTGCAGCGCCGCATCGTCGTGCAAGCCGGCTTGTCATCAGCCTTGCAGCAGCACAGCTCACGGCAGCGCCGCCAGCTTCCTCCACGGTCCGCGGCTTGCAGCAGCTCACAACACTGGGGGCGACAACAACCCTCTCCTCTATTGGCCCGCTCGCAGGTGCCGCCGCCTCCTGTTTGTTTTCTCCAGTGTGGATCGAACGCAGGCAACGAGAGCCTTGGGACAGCGAGTAGCAGCCTGAGAGGCCGTCGGTGAAGTCAGACGACGATAAGAAGCCAGCGCCAAAAAGGGCCGTGCTATACCTGCGTGTCGATTGCTCGGATCAGATTCAGAGGGGAGACCTGCAGGTTGCCGATGTGTGCTCAGATCGGGTATCCATAGTTCCATATGAATCAGGAAGAGGTGGCGGTTGGGAATTTGGACAGGTGTAACAATTCAGTTTTGATGGGATCAGATCAGCGGGTGGCAGCCAGGCACCATCGTTTTTCCACCTCTGCTGCAGCGATGTTGTTTCGATCTATTGGCTCGCTCTCTATCTCCTGGAGGCTGTTGCTAGCTTCGTACTACTACTCCACAAAAGAGGGAGGCAGCTAGGCAAAGCGAAGAAGCTTTCTTTGAAAAAGATCATGCCGCATGCCAACAGGTGATGACAATTAATCCCTCCCTGATATGTGCAATTACACAGTCGACAAGGCGTACTGCTAATCCAATAAATCCAGTGTGATCCATGGTGACCGAAGACCAAAAGCTTCCCTTTGCAGTCTTTCAAGCAAAGAATTTCGTGGAACTCTAGGACATATATATACCTGTGCAGTTTCTTCCATGTTGACCCGTGAGTTGTTTGGCAGCATATGCGTTGATGGTTTCCAATTCTACATGCCAGATCGATTGTTCCAATTCTACATGCGTGCACACATTGACTGCTCTAGGCTTGATCGCTCAATTGGGATTTCTAGAAAAATAAATTAGGTTTATGTACAGGAGACCACATATGCTTCGCCTTGCATCACTAGGGCAGCGCTGCCGTTGCACTAACTACAGTCATCAACAACGTCCCATGATGCTATCTAGTGCACAAGGAGAGTCACTATGCATGTTAGAATTCTGGTTTCTATTAACCGTAGGCAAGAAACTGGATGGATATTCCTGCATCCATATACGAGCAAATGGGGGGTCGGCAAAAAACAAAAGGGTCATATTGATCACCTGATTAACAACATTGCCAATCCTGTGCTCGAGTTTTATGGATTTCTATGCGTACATGACCATGACCAATGATGGGATTCAGCAGAAATACAGAAGGTGCACAGTATTAACTAATTCCTGTGTAGATTGTTGCGTTTGCTCGGAACAAAAGACATAGTTTTTTTAATCCTTAGCTGGTTGAATTTCATAAAATATCATGCACATAAAACTACATGTCACTTACCTGACCTTACTGTATAGTGTGTATTTTTCTTAAACTAGCTGCTTTTTGTAGTCCTAAATTAAATATAAACTGAGGTTGAGACAAGGATTGTTCATGGTTGGATATTGATCCAAATTAAGGCATATAAAGATGACATATAAAAATGTAGGAAAATGACTGACGACCTTTTCTCTTTTTGTATGTATAGGTGATACCAAGTAATTGACTGAATTCATGTTGGAAGTCAACTTCTATTAGGTAACTACATCTTAATCTTTTTGGAGCAATGAGTGTGCACAAATTGATGTAATACAATTTCATCTACGTGGATTTTTTGTAGTTTTATCTACAATTATAGGAATTTACTTACCTCTGTGGTTTTGATAAAAGATCAAGATGTGTGTATTACATGCATGGTCGACCTATCTCGAAATTTTACTTACCTCTGCTGGAATTTTTTTAAAAAAATTTCTATGAAATTCATACAGATATTGTGATTGAGTTTGCCAATAGAATAATGTCAATCTTTATTACCCTGTTGCAACGCACGGGCATATGTACTATCTATCCCAAATAATAAAGTATGGATTGACTCCGTGGGTTCACCGTCACAATACGCTTCCTCCCGTGAATTTACGCTTTCAGTTTGAATTTAAAACATGTACGCGAGGTGGTACTAATGTTGCCATTGGTATAGATTAAACAAATTACATTTTTCTATCCATCATGGGCTTTGCCCCAGATGGGCCGAGATTGTGAGCAGTGACTTTGCCCTTGCATATGGGCTGAGATTGTAGAGGAGCAGCAGCAAAAATTAGTTGATTTTACGGGGATCGAACTCATGACCTTGCGTTTCATCTCAACGCGCACTGGGCTAAAGTCATGCATGTGTTTACCATCATGCTTTTGTTAAGTCGCTTCTTTCAAAAACGGGCACACACGAAAAAGATGCTATTTTGAGGACTCGAACACGGGTTGCCAGATAAGTGCACAGATCAAGCGTCCAAGTCAGCTGGCCCATCTTATGTTTGGAGTAACAAGTATTACCCTCTTAGTCTATCACATAAGGAGGATTTTCAACCGCCTATGTATTTCCCTCAAAATTAAAAAAACCTCACGGTGCATTATATTTAGACAGTTGATTCACCTTTTAAATAGTCCCATACCGCTCTCTTAAACCCAATCTTTGTAATTTATATACATCTTCGAATTTTCTCGCTATATCAAGGAGCAATCTCGGGAAACAATATAGAAGGAAATAAGTCCTTCCATAATAAGGATAAGGAAGGAAAGATAGAAAAATAAAGAGCGAAAGAGGGAGGGAGTTCATGTCTCTTGACAGAATAAGTAAGAAAAAAGAGAAAAATAAAGAAGTAAAGAGGAGACAGAATAAGGAAGGAAAGAGGGCGGGGATTTCATGTGGAAAGAGGAGGGATTACATATGTTGTATGGAATGATAAGGAAGGAAAGAGGGCGGGGGGTTTCCTCTCTAAACAAAGGAAAAATGGAAAGTGGAAGTGGTCCCATAATGGTAAGGAAGAAAAATACAGAAAACTAAAAAAGGAAAGAGAGGGAGGGTCTCCAAATGGCACTAAACGTGTCCGTCCATGGATATAGTAGCAACGCCAAATTAAGTTGAACTACTTTTTATATCTGAATTGTTGACGTCAAATTATAACTCAAAAGCAAATTTGTTGGAATTGTTTAACATGCGCAAAAAAAAATTACTATGTCTAAATCACAATAAACATGATTCATTCTATGTCGGTCATGTACAATATTTTTCTGAGAACAAAACAAATATTTGCTCTTATTTTTTCTGCTCGACCAGCTAGCACCTGTCACAAACTCTTACAATCCTCCTAATAAAAATAATGTTGATCACCAAAGCACAAGCAGTTGGACTCCCTGTTGTGTGCAACACAAACTCCACACTTTACTTTGTTCTATTAGCCAATAATAGTGGATCTTTGTACAATGCTCCTAATATCATTGCCCCGCAAAAAATGCTTCTAATATGATTACCCCGCAAAAAATGCTTCTAATATCATTGGACACAAATAGTGCTATCCTACCCAGTCCCTAAACCTAGCCCACACTGGTTCATGAGAGTCTTTGTTGCCTCGGTAGTGAAGCAAGAATGTTGTACCAAGACTTTACTATTTTTATTATAGTGCGATATTTTTGGGGCATCACCGCATCACTAAGCAATGCCAACAAATACGTGAAGAGATACTCGCAACCAGGTAGATATTTCTGTGATTTAAATTGCACACACCTACAGTACAATTATGAATTCCTTTCACAGTTATGTTTTTGCGCAACACATCTTTTCATGTTGTTTTTCATGTGGTAATGTGGAAGATTTCAAAGAGTTTACTAATGTCATCATGTCTGGCAGTCGGGCGTGGGAGGAGGACATGTCTGGCAGTCGGTCATGGGAGGAGGAGAAGAGGGAGTCTTGAGCTATTTGGTTTAGGACGTATGGTTTTTTTCTTCTCATCCCATTGCAACGCACGGGCATTTGTGCTAGTAACACATAATAGATGACTATAGACTTGCAAGATAGGATCAAGAACTCACATATATTCATGAAAACATAATAGGATCAGATATGAAATCATGGCACTCGCGCCCTAGTGACAAGCATTAAGCATAGCAAAGTCATAGCAACATCAATCTCATAACATAATGGATACTAGGGATCAAATCCTAACAAAACTAACTCGATTACATGATAAATCTCACCCAATCCATCACCGTCCAGCAAGCCTACGATGGAGTTACTCACACACAGCGGTGAGCATCATGAAATCGGCGGCGGCTCCGTATCATAAAACACGATGAATCCTTCTCTTTGATTTTTTTCTCCTCGAACGTGAATATATAGAGTTGGAGTTGAGGTCGGTGGTGCACCTGGGGGCCCACGAGGCAGGGGGCACGCCCCCACCCTCGTGGACAGGGTGTGGGCCCCCTGGCCTTGATTCTTTTGCCAGTATTTTTATATATTTCAAAAATATTCTCCGTTGATTTTCAGGTCATTCCGAGAACTTTTATTTCTGTACAAAAAAACACCATGGCAATTCTGCTGAAAACTGCATCAGTTCGGGTTAGTTCTATTCAAATCATGCAAGTTGGAGTCCAAAACAAGGGAAAAAGTGTTTGGAAAAGTAGATACGATGGAGATGTATCAGCGCCACCTCATGTGGCCTGCCTCCTCCTCACCACTATGGCCCATGAGGCCCATTAACTTTCCCGGGGGGGGGGAGGGGTCCAGGAACCTCCCGGTACTCCGAAAAATCCCCGAACCTCTTTGGAACCATTCTGGTGTCCGTACCTAACCTTCCAATACATGAATCTTTACCTCTCGACCATTTCAAGACTCTTTGTCATGTCTGTGATCTCATCCGGGACTCCGAACAAACTTTGGTCACCAAAACGCATAAGTCATAATACAAATCGTCATCGAACATAAAGCATGCGGACCCTACGAGTTCGAGAACTATGTAGATATGACCGAGACACATCTCTAGTCAATAATCAATAGCGGAACCGGCATGCTCATATTGGTTCCTACATATTCTACGAATATCTTTATTTTTCAAACCGTAAAAACAACATATGCTATTCCCTTTGTCATCTGTATGTTACTTGCTCGATATGCGATCGTCGGTATCATCATACCTAGTTCAATCTCGTTACCGGCAAGTCTCTTTACTCGTTCTGTAATACATCATCCTGAACTAACTAATTAGTCACATTGCTTGCAAGGCTTATAGTGATGTGCATTACTGAGAGGGCCCAGAGATAACTTTCCGATACTCGAAGTGATAAATCCTAATCTTGATCGATGTTAACCCAACAAACACCTTCGAAGACACCAGTACATCATCTTTATAATCACCCAGTTATGTTGTGACGTGTAATAGAACACAAGGTGTTCCTCCGGTATTCGGGGGTTGCGTAATCTCATAGTCGGATGAATATGTATAAGTCATGAAGAAAGCAATAGCAATAGAACTTAACGATCATTATGCTAAGCTAACGGATGGGTCTTATCCGTCACATCATTCTCTAATGATCTGATCATGTTCATCAAATGACAACACATGTCTATGTCCAGGAAACTTAACCATCTTTGATTAACGAGCTAGTCAAGTAGAGGCATACTAGGAACACTTTGTTTTGTCTATGTATTCACACATGTACTAAGTTTTCGGTTAATACAATTCTAGCATGAATAATAAACATTTATCATGATGTAAGCTAATATAAATAACAACTTTATTGTTGCCTTTAGAGCATATTTCCTTCAGTCTCCCACTTGCACTAGAGTCAACAATCTACATTACATATTCGTCTTCCCTGCTCCTAGCGCTCCCCCACTCCCCTTCTCCCGCGGGCGGCCACTCTGGCCCTGGCGTCCAGCCTCCTATGCCGGCGACCACTCCGGTCCAGGGGCCCACCCCCTTCCGCCAAGCCGGTTCCCTCTCTTCACTTACGCATGGCCTCTAGTGCCTCTAGCCCGGCCTCGGTTTCGTCCCTACTGCAGCCCATGGTCTCTGGGCTTGGCCTCTCCGCCTCGTCGGGTTCCTCCGCCGGCGTGCGCCCTGCAGCGGGTGGGGAGGATCCGGACCCGGCCGTTGGCACAGGCCCTGCTGAGCCATGGAGGAAGCTTGGTCCCTCACGCAAGGCCCGCTGGCGCCGAAGGAAGTGGGAGATGCGGCAGCAGCAGCTTGCGGCGGTGGCGCGTCCTAGGTCGCGCTCTCCGACATCCTCGCAGGAGCGGCATGAAATCCCGCCGGATCTATTCGGCCTATGCTTCAAGTGCTTTAGGGAAGGTCATCACCAGGAAGATTGCACCTTTAAGCCCCTCTGCATCTGCTGTTGGTTGGAAGGGCACATCTCTTCAGAGCGCACGCGCCCGAGGAGTGTGCTCCCAAGGAGGAGCAGCTTCGGTGCGAGGCCAGGGCTAAGGTGGCATGCTACGGCCAGCAGTTGCCGCCAGCACGACTTGCGGGGAGGTTGTCGCTAGAGACCTAGGCATGCCTCCCCTAAGAGGCGGACCTCGTCAGTCGCGGTGGACACCGTACCTGTGGGGTCTTGGCTGGTGCCGTCAGCTGCGGCCGGTGATGTCTGTGCCATCTCGCGTTCGCTGGAGGTGGACGACATGGAGCGGCGCCTCCGTTTGTACGTGGTCGCCTACATCGGTGGCTCGCGCCGGCTGTTTCATGTGTGGATGCGGCAGAGGCCATCGCAGAATAGTTAGACATTCCAAAACACAAGTTCTTTGTGCTCAATTACCATCCGGAAGACTTCCTCGTGGTCTTCGCGGTGCCGGATCTTTGCAACAAGGCGCTGGACAGCCAACTCGGTGGAGCATGGCTTCTTCAAGATCTTCTTAAGGCCATGGCTTTAACAGGCACAGGTAGTGACCAAGGTGATGCATTCCCAGGTGGATCTGATGATCGAGGGCGTCCCTTCCCATGTCTGGACGAGGGACACGGCTGCAGAGCTCCTCGGCACCAATTGCCTGGTGGATTGTCTAGCACCGGAGACAACCAACCGGGACGATCTCTCGCTGTTCAAGCTGCGGGCGTGGTGCGTCGATCCTGATGAGGTGCCAGTGGCCAAGCGGCTATGGGTGCCGGAGGCTGAGGTGGTTGGCAACCCAGCGGATCACCGGCCGTCGTCCTGCCAGTTACTGGAGTACAATACTCTCGTCCACATTGGCAGAGTCAGGGAGCATGCGGGTCGAGAGGGTTGGCTTCGCCCTCCTAGCTCCCATGGCAGCGGTCTGCCAGAGGACTCCGGCATCTTCTCGGGGAGTGGTGAGTGGCGAGTTCTCCCGTGGACGCTGGTGTTCGTGATGCTCGTGGTGGCGCTCCGGCGAGTGGTGTTCCGGGCGACTCATATCAACATGCTCTCTTGGGACGTGTTGGTCCATCCGATTGGTGCATTCCTCCGATGACCTTGGGAGTCGCTAGTGTGCCACCGCAGCCGCAGCCCGAGCGTTATGTGCCACCGGCGAGGTGTGCGGCCAGTACGGCGCCTGCTGCGGTTGCCACAGTGGATCTTGGGCTTGGAGTTGTGCCGCAGTGGAAATTGCACCGACCGTAGGATTGGCCACAAAAGATCATAGTGATGGGACTGCGGGTCAAGAGTTGGTAGTGGTAGAGGTTGTCCGTATGTTACCCCCTTCTCTGGGCCAGGAGTTGCCCCCTACAGCTGGCATAGAGGACAAAACGGCTGATTCGGTCCTGGTGGAAGCAGCGAATCCCGAGGCTGGTGCCACCGCGACCGTGGGGACTGGCCTGGATGTCCCTGCGATTCCGAAGGAGACCGGTCAAATCATGGTTCCTGCGCAGGTTCTTTGTCAAGAGGGGCTGATTGGGGCTTCGGTCCAGGAAGGTGTGCCTGTGCCCGGCAAGGCCCCGATGGAGGAAATTTCGTCCGGTGCGCCGCTGCATGCTGTGGTGGGGCCGGACCGACCAGTGGGGACTGGCACCGATCCTGAGCCAGAGACGGGCGGGGAGCTGGTTGGTTGCATGGAGGCGCCTTGCCTGATGGGTCATGCCAGCTGCGTGGATGGTGACACCCCCATGCAAGTTCAGGGTGATTTTTGGCTACGTCCTAAGGAGCAAATTGCGGTGGCGAATTTAAAAGCATTCTGCACTGGGCTATCGAAGAAACTCGCCCCTTGGCTTCTCAAAGAAATTGAAGATGTCCGCGGCAAGGGTGTTGCGTAGGAAACACCACGTCGGAACACGCCCTCCTCATCTGCTTGCGCACCCAAAAAGATCCAGCACCACAACAGCGGAGACCATGGTCCTGAAGGCACTTGGTATCACACCGGATGGACTGGCGGTCACGGACAACGCTCTGGGTTAGCCGCGGTAGATGTTTGATTCCCCGATCCAGGAGCCGCAGCTGAGGGCGATGGCAGCGATCTTTGGGAAAGTGATCTAGTTTGATCTTGGGATGGAGGAGGCCTCGAGGGTGGCTCTGCTTGCTTCAGCGGTTTGCTACGGAGTTTCTAGGCCGACATCATGTTGTCACCCACCTTGGAGTTGGCGTGTTGGAACATGTGCGGTCTCAATAGTTCGGTCAAGAAGAAGGCACTTCGGGAGTTTGCGAATACGGCACACCCTTCGATTTTTTGAATCCAAGAGACTAAACTCGCCTGTATTGATACTTTCACGGTGATGCAATGCCCGGGCCCAGTGTACGATGGGCTTTACTACTTACCAGCCTCTAACACTAGGGGTGTGCGACCCATCCATGCATGACACCTTCAAACACTTGGATATGTTTCTAAGGAACGTGGCATGATACTTAACCGCGTGGGGGAAGAAAAAGATGGGCAATATCAAGCTGCAGATTGCGATCGCGAACTGGATCATCTTCCAGTTGGATGTGGCGCAAGAAAAATGCCCGCTCTCGGATGGGGAATGGTGGCTTAGGAGGACGTTGAAGTTCGCCACCCTTGGTCTTGCCTCGCTCGAGCGCACGATCGCACGCCAAAGATCTAGGATTCGTTGGCTACACGAGGGCGGTGCAAGAACCAAGCTATTCTACCTTGTGGCAAATGGGAGAAAGATGAAGAATTTCATACCAGCAATATCGCATGATGGGAACTTGATCACGGATCAGCTTGGGAAAGAGCGGCTCTTCTTTGATGCTTATAAAGATTTGCTAGGCATGGCAAGGAGGCGGGACAACACCATGGACATGGACTTTCTTGGGATCCACCCCATCAACTTGAATTACTAGGATGCTTTGTTTACGGAGGACGAGGTGTGTGCACCATTAAAGAGATGCCCGCGGATCGGGAGCCCGATCCGGATGGTTTCATTGGCTTGTTCTTCCAAAAATCTTGGAGTACTGTCAAAGGAGATGTGATGGCTGCTCTGCACCACTTGTTTCTTGGAAATGGCCATAGATTTGGGCGCCTCAACCAAGCGCTTATCATGCTAATCCCGAAGAAGCGAGGAGCTTGCCAGGTGGGAGATTTCAGGCCCATTAGTTTGGTGCATAGCTTGCCAAAGATTGGCTCCAAGTTGTTGGCAAACAGATTAAGACTGCACATGAATGAACTCGTGCAGCCCAACCAGTCAGCGTTTATCAAAGGAAGGAACATGCACGACAACTTCTTGCTTGTCAGGCAAGTGGCTCGGTCGCTTCGCCGACGAAAAGCTAAAGGAGTTATGCTTCAACTGGACATCTCGAAGGCCTTCGACAGTCTATCTTGGCCTTTCTTGTTCGAAGTCCTCCGAGCCAAGGGTTTTTCAGAAACATGGCTATCTTGGATATCTACACTCCTATCCACGGCATCTTCCCGCGTGGTAGTTGTCGGTGTCAAAACCGGTGGATCTCGGGTAGGGGGTCCCAAACTGTGCGTCTAAGGATCGATGGTAACATGAGACAGGGACAGGATGTTTACCCAGGTTCGGGCCCTCTTGATGGATATGAGGGTTACAAGAGTTGATCTACCTCGAGATCATATGTTATGGTCAAAACCCTAGAGGTATGATAAGTAATATCATAATAATCTATTGATTAGCCTGGCCTCGGCTTATATAACATACCAGAGGCCTAGGATAACAAGAGTCCTAGTCGAATACGTTGGTGGAGTGGAGTCCTTGTCTAGATCACCAAGTCTTGTGGAATCTTCCTCGTATATGTCTTCGGCTGTCCGAACTAGCCCATGAGTAACCGGCCATGGGGATCCTCGGCCCAATCCAACTGATCGGGAAACGATGTGGTGAGTACCCCCTAGTCCAGGACACCGTCAGTAGTTAATGGCTATGCCGGTCAGAAATTCTTGCATGCTCAAGGTTTATGCCACGGAGACCCTGTTTCACCACTCCTATTCGTCATTTCTATGGACGTGGTCACATCTCTCATCATCCAGAGCATAGGAGTGCAATGTGTTGAGTACTATGCCGAGTTGCATGCCGATGCAAATGATTTATATCTACGCGGATGATGTGGTTATGTTTATCAGGCCCACTGCCTCTGATCTTCGGTTCGTCAGAGAGGCTCTGCACATATTTGGAAATGCCTCGGGCCTGTGTATCAACTATGAGAAATCGGTGGCAATCCTGATCAGAGAGGAAGATGGAGACAAGGATCTTTTCCAAGGGGCGATGCCGTGGCGTTTGGAGAACTTTCCCTGCAAGTACCTAGGCCTCCAACTGTCCATTTGGCAACTAACACGCTCGGAATGGCAGCCATGGTGGATAGCGTGCTTAACTTCATGCCGGGCTGGCAGAAGGGTCTCATTACTAGAGCTGGGCGGCTGGTTCTCGTTCACGATGTGGTCATGGCGCGGCCGACACACCACTTGATCATCGCGGACGCCCCAAAATGGGTTATTGAGAAAGTGAACAAGCGATGCCGTGCATTCTTTGGGGAGGGATCTGAGGAGATACATGGAGGGAAGTGCTTGTTCGCCTGGCAGAGAGTATGCATGCCCAAGAAACTGGGTGGACTCGGGCTGATCGATCTAAAGCGTTAGTTTTTGGCCTTAGTACTGAGGTGGGAATGGTTGCGGTGCACTGATGCGAGTCGCCCTTGGCATGGATTTCCAATGACTAAGGACCCGCAAGTTCAAGTGGCCTTTGATAGCTTAGTCCACTAGAGAGTTGGCGATGGGGCCACTGCGCTCTTCTAGAAAGATAGATGGATGGGAGTTGTGTCGGCTAAGGAGGTCGCACCGGTTTTGTGGGGTGCAGTTCACATCCAGACGGTCAATACACGAACAGTGAAAGAGGGCCTGCTTAACCATCGATGGACGGCTGAAATATCAGTAGACCTTTCTACAGAAGGATTGGTGCAGTTTATCAGGCTCTGGGATCATGTGCTGGCCGCTCGATTGGACCCCAGCTTACAGGATGAGGCATTATGGCCATGAAATGCAAAGCAAGTCTACACCTCCGCCTCTGCCTATTGGATGTTCTTCAAGGGTGGAATCAGTGTTACATTTGCAAAGTGGGTGTGGAAGTGCTGGGCACCGCTCACCTGCAAGATCTTCATATACCTCTCGCACATGCATGTTCAAGGTCTCCTATGTCTCCATACATAATTAATTACTGTCAGCCATAACCTACCACATCAAATCGTTCTCTTCTTGTATGCAGATAACTTCCGCCTGGATGGGTAAAACACACACTCACACTTAACAATCTCCTTCTAGCTACCCCCCTCTCTCGCTGTTCCCCTATATCCCCGAAACCAATAAGACCATGCCTGCATTTAATTCCCGCCTACATCCACCATCGATATATAGTAGTCTTCCTTAGTGTTCGTCGAACAAACACGTTCTCTCGATGTCGACTCCTCTCACGCGCACACGCCTTCTCTTCCCTCTCTACGGGCCTTTTCTCTCTCACACCCCCTCGTTGGTGGCCTCGGACATACACATCACCTCTCTGTGATGAAGCCACACACACTTAAATTACTTTCGCCACCGAAGACTCCTCATCACACACACACACGCACCCACCCAACCATGCACCCACCCACCCCCCACACACACACACTAAGACTCCATCTCACACACACATGCTCTAGGCGGAGCAATTATTCCTACCACCCTTCGTCCAACCTTAACCGTATGATAAACAATCACCTTAATTTACTTGTATAACATGGACAAATTCCACTTTACTTTAGTAGTTAACAAACTTATCAAAATTATATAATCCAAATCACGAGTAGGAAATGACATTTTTTACACAACCACATTAACATGGCCACGTAAATCACTAGCTAAAGTGTAATACCATTATACTTATATCCCGATGCAAATGGTTGAGTAAATGTCCGAAGAGTAGAGTCACACACACGTACTCTGTCTCTTAGAATATCACACACACACACACACACACCAGTTACATGACGCCCCTCCCGATGCCTCTTCTCTGGTCGGTGTCGCCCGATAGCCATTCCTCGGCCAAAGGTAACGAATACACCATACTCCTACCAGAGCGGCGCTTTAATCTGGAGGCGGCCCGAATCCTGGATCGCAGCCGCGCCCTGCCTCCGGAGTCTAGACTAGCCGGATCCAGAAAAGGAGGCTTTGGAGGCGGAGCAGCATGCGGAGGCGGAGGACGAGAACGACGATGCAAAGCCGGAACAGGATGACAATGATGCGGGCGAAGCAGAGCTAGAGGAGGACGATGGTTTCCATTATACTCAGACACAAAGGACCTTGAGTTTCATGCCACATTTATTTCATAGAGATAAGAGAAAGGAAATTTTAGTGGTCATGTATGCATCTTTTTGTGCTAGCACTCCTATATAACGGTTGAACGGTCACTTCCCGCAGACGTGAATGGGCAGTGGAAGAGGAAGGAGAAGGGAAGCGGGCTGTAGAGTAACGTTTTTACCACAATTTCTTAGGAAACTGAGTGCAATAATTGAGTAGTTTTGCAAACTACCAGTACTACACCTGAAACGGTTCAAAACCAATACCAGCACACGCCCGCGTCTGATCGCCCTAGCTGACCCAACCCCCTTCCCTTGCCAGTGCATGCTTCCCACATGAAACAATCAACATCACCTCGGAGAGTTAGTGAAGCATTAATACCCGGCCAGAGCGGAGGCGACCTCTCACTGGCACCGGCTTTGAAGCAGCGCGACGACCGAGAGAGCGCCGAGGCTAGCCATAGTTTGGATGAGTCTCCATCGTGGGGAGCCACACTAGCTGCGATGATATGGACTCACGTTGCCCATAGTTATGGATCATTCCATCTATGAAGAACACGTGGGACTAGAACTACGAGATGGACATGTACCCAGGAGTGGACGTATGAACCTGAGTAATGTAGCGCAGTTCGTGAAGTAGAAAGGCACAAATAGTATGAACATGTGTGGCATATAGGCATTTGTCTCTTACTACCACGAAATGTTGTACGTGCAATGTACGGTGATGTTATGATGTACGTTCCTAAGTACTCTACTTGTAACACCCGGATGCAACTTTACATATTCGTAACTCCGACTCTTGCCATTTTCGGCTCGAAGTTATGAGATTCCCTCATGGTTGGGTTTTGTCTTCCTTTTGCACCTTGTCCATGTCATGCATTTCATGTCATGTCATCATGTGCATCTCATTTTGCATACGTGTTCGTCTCATGCATCCGAGCATTTTCCCCGTTGTCCGTTTTGCAATCCGACACTCCTATGTCCTCCGGCGGCCCCTTTTGCCTCTTTTCGTGAGCGGGTGTTAAACATTCTCGGAATGGACCGAGATTTGCCAAGCGTCCTTGGTACACCACCGGTAGACCGCCTGTCAAGTTTCATGCCATTTGGAGTCCATTTGATACTCGAACGGTTAACCGGGGAACCGGAAAGGCCTCGTGTGTGTTGCAGACCAACACCCCTCCAAAGTGGTTCAATAACCCATCCATACCAATCCCACGTCCACCGCGCCGGACACAGTCGTCGCCGGCGCCCGCGCCAATCCAGATGCTCCACGTGGCGTCTGCCACTGCTCTCCGCCGCCGGCCAGTGAGCCCGCAGCGGGCCCGCGAGGCCCATCCACCGCCGACAGCGTCCCGCGCCTCCGCGCCGCCCGCGCCCGCTCGCTAGCGCCGCCGCCTCCACCTATCTCTGCCGCCGCACATCACCGGTCAATGCCGCCGCCGCCGTTCGCTGCTCCTCCGACCACCGAGCTCCGTGCCACCGCACCGGAGGCCGTGCCCGTCTGACCCCGACCACCTGCACCGCGCCTCCTCTCCGGCGAGTTGTGTACCCGACGAGCCCCGAGCAACTCCGGCTGCCTCCTTCTTCCACTCCGGCGATGAACTCCGACCAGTTCTCCGTTCATCCTCGATCCACGTGAGAACCCTAGATCTGGACCAGAGGTTGACCTCGGTTTCCTCTCCAAGTCATTTTCTGCTATACTATTAGCCCCAGTTCATCATGCCATAACTTCTCATCCGTAGCTCTGTTTCGTGCGTGTGATATATCAAACTGTTCATCATGATGTACTCTTAATTTTGTTACATTGTGCCATGCTTGTTTGAGTCCATCCTGATGCCCAAATCGTGGATGCAAGAGTGCTATAAATTGTTAGGTGCTGATTCTTATCAGAGTATGAGGATTTGCCATTTTTGCTACATTTGTTGTGTGCATCATATGGGAATGAGCTCTACATGTGTTTTGATATATGCCATGCCATATTTGAACGTGTTTATGCCATGTATTTTTGTGATATTTGTGGTGACTAGCACAAGCATGCTAAGTAGCCTTCGTGATATTGCTGATTTCTGGATCTCAGGATTTTGGCTATGTCTTTGTCTGCTGTTATTTTGATGCCATGTAACCATGCGGCTACAGTGAGATACATGCTTTATTTTAGTTGTTTCTGTAAGGATGATTTGGACATATGGTTATGCTCTATCCATCCATGCCCCTGTTTGCGATTATGGAGTGCCCTAGCATGTCTTAATCTTGCTCTTCTTTTGCTATAAAATGTTCCTCGCAGATTGTTTACATGTTAATCAATTTTGCCATGGTTATTGTAGTTGATCCATGCATGCTATGAACTTGCTATTGCCTTGGTTAGCTTCTTGAGCATGTCTTCTTGCTATTGCTATGCTTAGTTTGTCATGCAAGGCTTTGTGATGGGTGAATCGAGCTTGCAAAGATGCCTTAATAACTCTGTTTTTCCATGCTCTGTTTTCTGCTAAGTCTAAATCTGTAAACGAAACTTGCTATGTTTACTTGGGTGCCATAATATCTTCTGTGACTTTTTGGCTCTTGGTCGGTAAGGGACTTTTGTTCTATGCTTTGCGTAGATTCATGCCATGCCTTTGTTTGCTATGATATGTTCCTGTAGCATGTTGTTATCTTGCTCTAAACATTGCTTACAGATGTTAATTCCTGACATGTTAGTATTTTCACTATGTCTGTGAAGCTGATATCTTTTGCACTTTTGCCATGCTTGTTTGAACCTGCTCTTCTGTGATTTAGCCTTAGCTCAGTGTTCATTTTTGTCAAGCATCTTGAGTAGATCACTGCCATATGTTTTGTTGCTATATTGGAGGGCAGTAGCTTAGTTTCTTGTTGCATTCTAGATGGCATCGTGTTGTTAATCGCAGAATGGTGCCATTCTGGTTTTGCTTGCCATTTGCAAACCGTGCATCCGATTCCGGTGATCTTTATATCGATTTCGACCGAAATCATCTCATCTTTCCAACAGCACACTTTGGTTTCCAAGTTGATGCCTTGTTCATCCTTTTCCTTCCGGAGCATGCATATGCATTGCATATCACATCTCGCATGTCATGCCATGTTTTACATCATGGTGCTTGTTCATTGCACCGTGGTTGATTGTTGTTCCTTTGCTTGTGTTCTTTCTTTGGGTAAAGCCGGGAGACGAGTACGTGATCGGGGTACCTGTTGAGTACGCTTACGAGGATCAAGCTTTCGTCAACTCGGAGAACTTTGCAGGCAAGATGACCATACCCTCGAAATCACTTCTATCTTTGCTTGCTAGTTGTTCGCTCTATTGCTATGCCACGATAACTACCACTTGCTATATCATGCCTCCCATATTGCCATGTCAAGCCTCTAACCCACCTTTCCTAGCAAACCGTTGTTTGGCTATGTTACCGCTTTTCTCAGCCCCTCTTATAGCGTTGCTAGTTGCAGGTGAAGATGAAGTTTGCTCCATGTTGGAACATGGTTATTGTTGGGATATCATTATTATATCTTGTTTGCTTTAATGCACCTATATACTTGGTAAAGGGTGGAAGGCTCGGCCTTATGCCTGGTGTTTTCTTCCACTCTTGCCGCCCTAGTTTCCGTCATACCGGTGTTATGTTCCTTGATTTGGCGTTCCTAATGCGGTTGGGTGTTATGAGAACCCCTTGACAGTTCACTTTGAATAAAACTCCTCCAAGAAGGCCCAACCATGGTTTTACATTTTCTTAACAACCTATCACCTTCCCTTGGGCTCTGCAGACCCGAGGGTCATCTTTATTTTAACCCCCCGGGCCAGTTCTTGTCTAAGTGTTGGTCCGAACCGAGTAGACTGCAGGGCCACCTCGGGGCAACTTGAGGTTTGGTTTTACTCATAGGATGTCTCATCCGGTGTGCCCTGAGAAGGAGATACATGCGACTCCTATCGGGATTTGTCGGCACATCAGGCGGTTTTGCTGGTCTTGTTTTACCAATGTTGAGATGTCTTGTAACCGAGAGTCCGAGTCTGATCGGGTCGTCCTAGGAGAAGGAATATCCTTCATTGACCGTGAGAGCTTGTGATGGGATAAGTTGGGACACCCCTGTAGGGTTTTGAACTTTCGAAAGTCGTGCCCGCGATTATGGGAAGATGGGAATTTGTTAATGTCCGGTTGTAGAAAACTTGACACTTGACTTAATTAAAATGCATCAACCTAGTGTGTAGCCATGATGGTCTCTTTCCAGCAGAGTCCGGGAAGTGAACATGGTTTTGGTGTTATGCTTGAACGTAAGTAGACTCAGGATCACTTCTTGATCATTTCTAGTTCATGACCGTTGCATTGCTTCTCTTCTCGCTCTTATTTGCGTAAGTTAGCCACCATATATGCTTAGTGCTTGCTGCAGCTCCACCTCACTACCTTTCCCTACCCATAAGCTTAAATAGTCTTGATCTCACGGGTGTCAGATTGTTGAGTCCTCATGGCTCACAGATACTTCCAAACAGATGCAGGTGCCGATGATGCCAGTACAGGGGACGCTACCAAACTGAAGTGGGAGTTCGACATGGATTCGGGCTGTTACTATGTTTCTTTTCCGGATGATCAGTAGAGGAGCCCATTTGGGGCGATCGGGGATCTAGCAATTGGGGTTGTCTTTCTTTATTTAGGTTCCGTAGTCGGACCTTGATTGTATTCTAGATGATCTATGCTATATTTATGTATTGTGTGAAGTGGCGATTGTAAGCCAACTCTTTATCCCTTCCTTATTCAGTACATGGGATGTGTAAAGATTATCCCTCTTGCGACATGCTTACCATGCGGTTATGCCTCTAAGTCATGCTCCGACACGTGGGAGATATAGCCGCATCGTGGGTGTTAAAAGTTGGTATCTGAGCCATCCCCGACTTAGGAGCCCCCTGCTTGATCGAATCGCTGACGTTGTTGAGTCTAGAGCAAAATGTTTTGAGTCCTAGGATTATATATATCGGAGAGTAGGATTCTTTTTACTCCGTAGTCCCTTCGTCTCTCTAGTGAGGTCTCCTGACGTAGTAGTTTTGACTCTTCTCTCCTGAAATTTCATGGATTTTTTTTAGGATCACGCGGGTATCTTGGAATCGTTCCGATGGTTTTGTGACGAGAACATTGTTCTTGGTGCCTCCTGACATTTAGGGGTTCTGGCAGTGTCTCGGGGAGTTGAGCTCCGAGGTGTTGTCATCACAATTTTATCGTTGCAGTTCTGGAATACCTGAGTTTGCCGACATCAAAAATCTCTTTTATGCAGTTGTTGGTGAGATAACCTCGACGCCACCTAGTACTAGGGCGGGAGTTCAGGAGTATTGCCATAACTCCTATAACGGATGCTTTTCAAAGGTTGAGGTGAATGATTTCCGAAGGTTTCTTGGTTATGTGTTGAAGGATGGATATAGTTCGATATAGGATTTGCTAGTTTTGGGTGACATATTATGCTTCCCCTGTATCCCCAACACCTAATTGCATAACCAGAAAGTTTCGGGAGTTTATATGTGGGAATTCAAGTAGCTCCTAGAATTTCTTTCCAACAAACAGATGATACGATATGGGATCTATCATATGTTTGTTTCCGGCTTATTTTGCAAGCCAATCCTTTTTTTATTTTAAGCTGTGGTATTCGAGTTGCTTCGAAGTCAGGTTTTGACACTAGTAGAAAACGGAGCTTTAAAACCGGTTCTCAAGGTCCTTTAGTGCCAGTTCCATAACCAGCACTAAAGGGTGGGCACTAAAGGCCCCCCTTTAGTACCGGTTCGGTACGAACCGGCGCTAAAGTGCCACCATGTGGCGTGAGCTCGTGCCCTGGTATGGGGGACCTTTAGTACTGGTTGGCGTACCAACTTCCCGGCCGGTCACCCATCCTCTTACTCCCCTAGCTTGAGCACGCTTAACTTCGGAGTTCTAGTCCCCCTACATTCCAAGTCTGCACTTGTTGTTTTCGTGACAAATGTAAGCTGTCAATCCTATTAACCCTCAGCATTTTAGCTTGAGCATTAGGTCACACGTTTCACCGTTTGAGTTTGCAACTATTATTCTAAAAAACAGTAATTATTTAGTAACACTAATATTTCTTGAATAAGTTTGACCATAGTTTGACCACAGTTTGACCAGATTTGACCAAAATTCAAAAAATTGTAACAATTATTTAGTAACACTAATATTCTTGAATAATTATGTAGTAACATTAATACTTCTTGAATAAGTAGTTTGACCAGATTTAACCAAATGTTTTTAAAAAAACTGAAATTTGACCATATCTTTTTTTCCTTTTGTAATTTGAGGATTCTAAAAAATTGCAAACAGGCCGTAGGCGGTCTCCATCGGATGCGGATTTTTGTGCTGAATTTTTTGATATATTATACATTTTTTTCCGACAACGTATGCAAAAGTTATAGCCGTTTTACATTTTCCCTACAGTTTTTGCAAAACATGTCCAAATTTAAGTTTTCAAATTTTCCTAACTAGTAGATGTAGTAATATAACTACCTCTCGAAGGATTTTATTTTTTGAAGTTTTTATCATTTTCTTTTGATTTTTTCAAAACTGAAATGGCGATACACGGGGCGGGGGGTAGAGTTTGAAAATTGGCCCCTTTAGTGTGGGTTCGTGGCACGAAACGGTACTATAGGTTAGACCTTTATTACAGGTTTGTGTCACAAACCGGTACTAAAGGGGCTCGTGGGGACCCGGCCTAACGCCAGCCTGCCACTACCCCTTTAGTACCGGTTCGTGGCACGAACCGGTACTAAAGTCTCAACACGAACCGGTACTAACGCATATGGTGCCTTTAGTGTCGGGCCAACTTCAAGCCCACACTAATGTGTCTCACATTAGACCCTTTTTCTACTAGTGTGATTCCATACCTTTCCTAAGTGGTTTTCTCATATTTCTATGTGAATACAAATCCTTCTTGATCTTTGAGTTTGCCATCTCAATTTCTTCTGAACCGGTGTGTTTCTCTTCAAGTGGATCTGATCTTTTTCAACATCCGCAAGAGCAATTCAAGTCTTCTCAACGTTGTTTGTTTCATCCGTCCCAAGTTGCCTTTGTTTTCCCGCCCTCCCACCCTTTTTCTTCGAGGACTAAGATTTCTTAATCAAGTACCCATCTTATTGATGTGAAGTCTCTCCATTCTTTTGCGTCAGTATTCTTATCTGGTGATTCTCAAGAAGATACTAAATGGAGCTGCAAGATCATCATTCTTCGTTCTCTTTCTTCTTCGGTGAATTCAAGTCAATATTTGCCAATCATATCTTGTCCATGTTCCAAATGTCTTATCATGCCGGTGCACCTCATAATCATTCCCCGCTTTCTATTCATTTGTTCGGGAGTGCTGAAGATACCTCGAAGATTCCTGTTTCCACTCTGCATTCATTCAAGGTCTTTCGAGGATGTTATTTATTTTGAGCCATTTAATTCAACCGGTGCAATTTCTTTTCAAAATCGTTCAATGGTGTTTCTCTTGAGTGGGCCCTAACCCACAGGTCTTTTCCCAGGATCTTACCTGACTCTTCTAACTTTTCCCGGAGCTATCCCCAAAAATCTTTTTAAAGTTTGACGTAAGAATGAGTTATCATCTGTTAAATGCCTTTCTCGAAGATGTTTCAAATTCTTTCATCGTTGGTTCAACCTTTCTAATTTTCATTCCGGTGTGCCTCAACTATTTGGTGGTGTTCTTCTCGTCATTTCGGATTTGAAGACCGAAGAAGAGTTTTTCCTCCAAATCTTATCCGTTCTTCCAAAGATGTGAAGTTCAAGCTTGACACCATCCTCTCATAATTGTTTTCGATTGTGAAAATTCTTTTCACTCATCCGGAGCAATTCATGAGTCTTTTCAGTTTGATTTTCTGGAGCCCATCATCTCAGAATTATTCATTCCAGCTCTCAGCTCTCGTTCCCCAAATCTTACCGGTGCATCATTCAAATTTCTCTAATCAGCTCGGGATCTCTTTGTTCACTTGTATCTAAATTCTCTCAAGCATCTTCATTCTTTTGCTAATTCTTCCCGCTGTTTCTTTATCTTTTCTTCGTTCATTTTCAATTCTTGCGGTGATTCTTTCGAGATTCTTTTACCTTCTTTTATCATATCAATTTATTCGTTGTTTCAATCCTACCGGTGGCTTGTTCAAGACTTTTCTCAAGTTTACGCTATATCTCTCCTCAATCCTTTTTCTAGAAGAATAAGTAGTATGCCCAATCCGTTGCTCGTCATCAATTTAATTGATGAAGGTTAAGCATAAGGTAATTCTTATTCTAGTTTCATCGAGTAAATTCAATTCTTTCCTTATTCCGGAGGCTCATAAAATTCTCGGTTTTATTGTTTCATCTTTTCTTTTCCTGGACTTCCGAGCTCTCATCATCACGAAGATCCATCTAAATCATTGCAAGGCTTCAATGTTATTCTTTTCATCCTTCACTTCATTTTGATCATTCTTTTATTACCGGAGTTCTTCATGGAGGCTCTACATGGTGGTTCATCTCTCCTTGTTGATATCAATCCAATCTATTGTTTTTTGGTAGTGGCAGATTTTCACCTCATAATTTTGAGATGTCTTCCATAAGCCCACATCAATCTTATCCTTTCATTGTTGATAATCCAACAACTCTGTTCTAGCATTTGTTGTAAGCGTGATCTCCGAAGATCTTGTTTCCCTCCGTTCATTCCATTCCGTTCTTTCATTTCTTCCGGAGGCTTTGTGATGTTGCTCTTTTCAATCATCACCTCGTCTGGTGAGGATATTGTTCTTTTTGTGCCTATCCATTCAACCGAAGTGTCGTGTTCTTCATTTAAGTTCTCTTATCTTATCAAGTTTTGCCTCCCTTCTCAACCGGAGTGCTGTCCGAATTTGCTCTTCCTCGTTCCTCTTTTCTAACGGAGAGTTGTTAACTTTGTTCATCTTTGTTGTATTCTTTCTTTCAAGTTGTTCAACCTTTCAAGGTTCTTTGGTTTCACTAGTTTGTAAAAGAAGCAACTTAGTTTACCTCTTATCTTCCTCTTCAGTTTCCCTCCGGTGCCATCCTAGATCTCAGGACGACATCCTCTCATAAAGGTGGAGTGTTGTAACACCCCGGATACAACTTTCCATATTCGTAACTCCGACTCTTGCCATTTTCGTTCTAAGTTATGAGATTCCCTCGTGGCTGGGTTTTGTGTTCGTTTTGCACCTTGTCCATGTCATGCATTTCATATCATGTCATCATGTGCATCTCATTTTGCATACGTGTTCGTCTCATACATCCGAGCATTTTCCCTGTTGGCCATTTTGCAATCCGACACTCCTATGTCCTCCGGCGCCCCATTTTGCCTCTTTTGGTGAGCGGGTGTTAAACATTCTCGGAATTGACCGAGATTTGCCAAGCGTCCTTGGTACACCACCGGTAGACCGCCAGTCAAGTTTTGTCTCATTTGGAGTCCGTTTGATACTCCAACGGTTAACCGGGGAACCGGAAAGGCCTCATGTGTGTTGCAGACCAACACCCCTCCAAAAGTGGCCCAATAACCCATCCAAACCTATCCCACGTCCACCGCACCGGACACAGTCGCCGTCGCTGCCCGTGCCAATCCGGACGCGCCACGTGGCATCCGCCGCCGCCGGCCCGCGAGGCCCTTCCGCTGTCGTCCGCGTCCCGCGCCTCCGCGCCGCCCGCGCCCGCTCGCTAGCGCCGCCTCCTCCGTCGATCTCCGCTGCCGCACCTCGCCAGTCAACTCCGCCGCCGCTGTTTGCCGCTCCTCCGACCGTCGAGCTCTGTGCCACCACACCGGAGGTTGCGCCCGTCCGACCCCGAGCACCCCGGCCTGCTCCTTCTCCCACTCCGGCGACGAACTCCGGCCAGTTCTGCGTTCATCCTCGATCCACGTGAGAACCCTCGATCTGGACCGGAGGTTGTCCTCATTTTCTTCTCTAAGTCATTTTCTTCTATACTTTTAGCACCTATTTATCATGCCATAACTTCTCATCCGTAGCTCCGTTTCATGCATGTGATATATCAAAATTTTCATCATGATGTGCTCTTCATTTTGTTCCATTGTGCCATGCTTGTTTGAGTCCATCTTGACGCCCAAATCATGGATTCAAGAGTGCTACAAATTGTCAGGTAATAATTCTTATCAGAGTATGAGGATTTGTCATTTTTGCTACATTTGTTGTGTGCATCATATGGAATGAGCTCTACATGTGTTTTGGTCTATGCCATGCCATTTTACATGCGTGTATGCCATGTATTTTTGTGATCTTTGTGGTGACTAGCACAAGCATGCTAACTCCTACCTCTTGAGCACTGCGTTGGTTTTCCCTTGAAGAGGAAAGGGTGATGCAGCTGAGCAGCGTAAGTATTTCCCTCAGTTTTTGAGAACCAACGCATCAATCCGGTAGGAGGCCACGCACGAGTCCCTCGCACCTACACAAACAAATAAACTCCTTGCAACCAACGCGATAAAGGGGTTGTCAATCCCTTCATGGTCACCTACGAGAGTGAGATCTGATAAGATTATATTTTTGGTATTTTTATGTTAAAGAGAATTAAAGATGCAAGTAAAATAAAAGGCAAAGGAAATAACTAAGTATTGGAAGATTAATATGATGGAAAATATACCCGGGGGCCATAGGTTTCACTAGAGGCTTCTCTCGAGAGCATAAGTATTACGGTGGGTGAACAAATTACTGTTGAGCAATTGACGAAATTGAGCATAGTTATGAGAATATCTAGGTATGATCATGTATATAGGCATCACGTCCAAGACAAGAAGACCGACTGCTGCCTGCATCTACTACTATCACTCCACACATCGACCGCTATCCAGCATGCATCTAGAGTATTAAGTACAAGAGAATAGAGTAACGCTTTAAGCAAGATGACATGATGTAGAGGGATAAACTCATGCAATACGATATAAACCCCATCTTATCCTCGATGGCAACAATACAATACATGCCTTGCTGCCCCTACTGTCACTTGGAAAGGACACCGCAAGATTGAACCGAAAGCTAAGCACTTCTCCCATTGCAAGAAAGATCAATCTAGTAGGCCAAACCAAACTGATAATTCGAAGAGACTTGCAAAGATAACCAATCATACATAAAAGAATTCAGAGAAGATTCAAATATTGTTCATAGATAAACTGGATCATAAACCCACAATTCATTGATCTCAACAAACACACCGCAAAAGAAGATTAAATCGAATAGATCCCCATAAGAGAGGGGGAGAGCTTTGTATTGAGATCCAAAAAGAGAGAAGAAGCCATCTAGCTAATAACTATGGACCCGTAGGTCTTAAGTAAACTACTCACACTTCATGATCGATACCCCCTCTGGCGGAGCTTCGGAAAAGGCCCCAAGATGGGATCTCGTGGATAAGAAAGTTACTGCGGTGGAATTAGGGTTTTGGAACCGTTTCTTGTAGTTTGGGGGTACATAGGGATATATAGGAGGAAGGAGTACGTCGGTGGAGCAACGTGGGCCCCGCGAGGGTGGAGGGCGCGCCTGGGAGGGGGGGGGTAGGCGCGCCCCCTACCTCGTGCCTTCCTGGTTGATTGCTTGACGTAGGGTCCAAGTCCTGAGGATCATGTTCATTCCGAAAATCACGTTCCCGAAGGTTTCATTCCGTTTGGACTCCGTTTGATATTCTTTTTCTGCAAAACCCTAAAATAGGCAAAAAAACAGCAATTCTGTGCTGGGCCTCCGGTTAATAGGTTAGTGCCAAAAATAATATAAAAGTGTATAATAAAGCCCAATAATGTCCAAAACAGGATATTATATAGCATGGAACAATCAAAAATTATAGATACGTTGGAGACGTATCAAGCATCCCCAAGCTTAATTCCTGCTCGTCCTCGAGTAGGTAAATGATAAAAACAGAATTTTTGATGTGGAATGCTACTTGGCATAATTTCAATGTAATTCTCTTAATTGTGGTATGAATATTCAGATCCGAAAGATTCAAGACAAAAGTTCAATATTGACATAGAAATAATAATACTTCGACCATACTAACTAAGCAATTATGTCTCTTCAAAATAACATGGCCAAAGAAAGTTATCCCTACACAATCATATAGTCTGGCTATGCTCCATGTTCACCACATAAAGTATTTAAATCATGCACAACCCCGATGACAACCCAAGCAATTGTTTTATACTTTTGGTGTTCTCAAACTTTTTCAATCTTCACGCAATACATGAGCGTGAGCCATGGACATAGTACTATATGTGGAATAGAATGGTGGTTGTGGAGAAGACAAAAAGGGAGAAGATAGTCTCACATCAATTAGGCGTATCAACGGGCTATGGATATGCCCATTAATAGATATCAATGTGAGTGAGTAGGGTTTGCCATGCAACGGATGCACTAGAGCTTTAAGGATATGAAAGCTCAACAAAAAGAACTAAGTGGGTGTGCATCCAACTTGCTTGATCACGAAGACCTAGGGCATTTTGAGGAAGCCCATCGTTGGAATATAAAAGCCAAGTTCTATAATGAAAAATTCCCACTAGTATATGAAAGTGATATCATACGAGACTCTCTATCATGAAGATCATGGTGCTACTTTGAAGCACAAGTGTGGAAAAAAGGATAGTAGTATTGCCCCTTTTTATTTATTTATTCTTTTTTTGGGCCTTCTTTTTTTGGCCTTTCTCTTTTTTTTATTGGGACAATACTCTATGAATGATGATCATCACACTTCTATTTATTTACAACTCAATGATTACAACTCGATACTAGAACAAAGTATGACTCTATATGAATGCCTCCGGCGGTATACCGGGATAACAATGATGCATGAATGACTTATATGAAAGAATTATGAACGATGACTTTGCCACAACTAAAATGTCAACTACATGATCATGCGAAACAATATGACAATGATGGAGTGTGTCATAGTAAATGGAACGGTGGAAAGTTGCATGGCAATATATCTCGGAATGGCTATGGAAATGCCATGATAGGTAGGTATGGTGGCTGTTTTGAGGAAGGTATATGGTGGGTGTATGATACCGGCGAAAGGTGCGCGGTATTAGAGAGGCTAGCAATGGTGGAAGTGTGAGAGTGCGTATAATCCATGGACTCAAGATTAGTCATAAAGAACTCACATACTTATTGCAAAAATCTATTAGTTATCGAAGCAAAGTACTACGCGCATGCTCTAAGGGGGATAGATTGGTAGGAAAAGACCATCGCTCATCCCCGACTGCCACCGCGCTCTTCTAGAAAGATAGATGGATTTGAGGTGTGTCGGCCAAGGAGGTCGCACCGGTTGTGTGGGGTGCAGTTCGCATGCAGACGGGCAATAGACGAACAGTGAAAGAGGGCCTGCTTAACCATCGATGGACGGCTGACATATTGGGAGACCTTTGTACGGAAGGATTGGTGCAGTTTATCAGGCTCTAGGATCATGTGTCGGCCGCTCGGTTGGACCCCAGCTTACAGGACGAGGCATTTTGGCCATGAAATGCAAAGCAAGTCTACACCTCCGCCTCTGCCTATTGGATGTTCTTCAAGGGTGCAATCAGTGTTACATTTGCAAAGAGGGTGTGGAAGTGCTGGGCACCGCTCACCTGCAAGATCTTCATGCACTACAAAAAAAATACACTTCCGTGATGATACGTGTTTGTCACAGTAGGTCGCGTTTTTTGTCATGCATGTACATCCATGACGATTTTATGACATAATCAAGATAGTCATACCTGTGCTGTCGTAGAAGTGTTCCATGACATTACCAAAATTATCGTCACGGAAGTGTCCACTTCCATGACAATAAATCGCGCGTCACAGAAGTGCTTTCGTCAAGGGTGACCGACACGTGGCATCCACCGTAACGGAACACCGTTAAGCTGTCGGGTCCGGTTTTGGATCCGATAACCTGTTAACAGCCCGGACCAATGGGGATTTTCCACGTGTAAAATCATCATTGGCCGCAGGAAACACGTGTTGCCTCACCGTTGGGACAAATGTCATCCACTCATTGGACAGGAGGCGCCTATGATAGGTCGACACGTGGCATGGCCCAACAGTGGCCCATTCTAGTGAAAAAGGCTGGCACAGTAAGAATTAGCAGGCCGGCCCATATAAGGCCTACTTGTGTCAGGTCCATTTAAAGCCCACGGCCCATGCGAGATGTGCCAATTCGGCCCGTCAACGGCCCGTTAAAGATTTGACACCATTGCATCCCATCGTCAGTTCGAGCCCATTAACAGCCCACTATATATTCGGGCTCAATATCGGCCCGATGAGATTTCGGCCTGTTAACGACTCATTTAATGGATGGGCCAATTTTCAGGATGTACACCTTTCGGCCTTTTAGTGACCCATTTAAATGTTGGGCTAATTTCCGGCCCGGTGTGTCTTTCAGTCTGTTGACAGCCCATAAATCTGATGGGCCATTTGTAGTCGGACCTGAGTTTCGGCCTTTTAGCAGCCCATTTAAGTGTTGCACCAATTTCTGGCCCGGTGTCACTTTCAGCCTGTTGACGGCCCATAAATCAGTAGGGCCATTTGTAGTCGGACCTGAGTTTTGGCCTTTTAGTGACCCATTTAAGTATTGGGCCAATTCCCGGCCCTATGTGCCTTTCGGCATGTTAACGAACCATAAATGAGTTGGGCCAATTTGTAGTCGGACCTTAGTTTTGGCCTTTTAACGTCCCATGCCCTTCATGGTCCAATACCAGCCCGGTTTCTCTTTCGGCCTGCTAAAGGCCCACAACACAGTTGTGCCGTTTACAATACGCCCTGACTTTCGGCCTCTTAGCGGCCCATGCTCTTCATGGTCCAGTACAAGCCCGCTGTCTCTTTCGGCCTGTTAAAGGCCTACAATATAGTTGGGCCATATGTAGCCCAAACTTAGTAACGGCCTGTTAACGGCCCGTGAAATAAATTGGGGCCACCTGTTGCCCGCTTCTATGTCGGCCTGTTAATGACCCGGGAGGTAAGAGGGCCGACCATTAACTTTCGGCCTAGTAACGGCCCATTAACTTAATGGGCCCACTAAAGTTCTTTCATGTCTTTAGGCCAAATTAGATAATTTGAGCCCCTTACGATGAGCAATTATGCACAGGACCAAAACCGATCAAGCTAAGGTACGACATACAGGGAATAACGTTGCACATCCATCATATATTACAGGAAATTACATCCACTTGGCAATCAAAGATTGATGCCAGTGCAAATAAATGAGTAGAACCTAACCATCTACAACGTCACAATCTGCAACCTCAGCACAGATGACGCCCATAAGCATGTGGGCAAGTTCTTGCTGCTTTGCTACACTGTCTCTGAAAACATTGATCAGTTGTTGTGTCGCACGACTCTGCACCTCTGATTCATCCACCATTTCCATCATTGCTTCAGCCATTAATTGGTTCACAAACATACATTTATTCCGTTGCATTCGAGATAGAGGATACTGAACAAATTCAGATGGCGATTTTGGCAGGCTTGTATTATTGATAGTGGTGAGTGTCTCGACCACTACATCATAACATAAATTAGGAGGGGAACCAAACAGATTAATCATGAGTTATTGCCATATTACCTGGCCTAAATTTACTGGAAACAAAACAATGGGGTTGCCTTGCTGTTTTCATAGTTTGTCTTCTTGTCTTCAGCAGCCTGCACAAAATTAACACACTAGCATTGCTATCATTGGCCAAGTCAGATAATAGAAAAGCAACATTGACACAACAAACATTTAGGCAACTAGCCTACACCAAATTAACACAATATGGCACAACTATCATCAGCCAGGTAAGGTAATACGAAAGCAACATTGACACAATGAATGAATGGGCAACCAGAGAAGCACTACAATCCAGTAATGTGCGTGATATGAGATAGTACATTCATGCAGCTCAGTATGCAAAACTACCAGGCAGTTTTCCTTACAAAAATCAACATTGGCGCCTTTAACATTTTGCTACAACTAATTTTAGATCAGATAAAGGTTAGATTCACGCCGATTAACAAAATACATGATGATGTAAAAATATAGTGATATACAACAGGTACTTACATCAGCATTGGAGAATAGATAATTCCCGCAAGATATTTTCCTCGAATACAATCCCAATGGAGGAAGTCTTGTATCGTTTAACCTTATTTTCTAAAAGAGAGATGGGTAAGAAACATGTAGAAAATATGATCAGAATGTTATAAAATTTCATGATGCGAGGATACGCACACGCTTCTTAGAATGGAGTTGACATTCTTTTGATGGACTGGAGCGGACTAGTTCTTTGGCCACTGGAATCTGCTTATTATCAGTGGGAGTTGGGTTTCTCTGTGCTGGAGCAGTATCTATGAAAAATGGAGTTGGTTTATTATCTCCTGGCGTTTGGATCTTTTGCAAAGACCTGGTTTGTAACCCTTCAGATTCTAACATAGCCGTCTTCCCTTGCATGCCTTATATAGAAGAATGGTGATTCAGTTATAAAACATGCTACAACAGATATGGAATAGGTACTGAAGAATAGAAAGGCATGACATATTGACATGTATTCCCTCCATCCGGAAGTAAATGGATGGGTCTAGGCGTATTTCAGTTCTAGATACATCCAGTTTTATCCATTTCTGTGACATTTAATCTAGACGGAGGGAGTATGATGTAAGAGCTAGGGATATGATAGGACAACATAGTAAAAAAAACACCGAAAAACCCAGTGCAGAACCAAAGTATTCAAACCCACTGATATGAGATAGTACACTCATGCAGCTCAGGATGCAAAACTGCCAGGCAGTTTTCTTTGCAAAAATCAACATTGTGGCCTTTAATCATACATTTTGCTACAAGTAAATTTAGATCACATAAAGGTTGGATTCACGCCGATTAACAAAATACATGCTGATGTAAAAATATAGTGATATACAACAGGTAACTTACATCTACATTGGAGCACAGAGAATTCCTGCAAGAATCTTTCCTCACAAACGATACCATTGCAGAAATTCTTCTATCTGTTAAGCTTATTTTCTAAAAGAGAGATGGGTAAGAAACATGTAGAAAATATGGTCAGCATGCTATAAAATTTCATGATGCAAGGATACGCACACGCTTCTTAGAATTGAGTTGACATATTTTTGCTGGACTGGAGCGGACTAGTTCTTTAGCCATTGGAATCTGCTTATTATCAGTAGGAGTTGGGTTTCTCTGTGCTAGAGCAGTATCTATAAAAACTGGAGTTGGTTTATTATCTCCTGCCATTTGGATCTTTTACCCTTCAGATTCTAACATAGTCGTCTTCCCCTTGCATGCCTTGTATAGAAGAATGGTGCTTTAATTTTAAAACATGTGACATCAGAGAGATGGAATAGGTACTGAAGAATAGAAAGGCATAACATATTGACATGTATTACCTCCATCCGGAAAAAAATGGATGGGTGTAGGCGTATTTCAGTCCTAGATACATCCTTTTTTATCCATTTCGGCAACATGTAATCCGGACGGAGGGATTATGGTGTAAGAGATAGGGATACGACAGGAAAACACAGCAAAAAAACACTAGTTGAATGTAAACTGTATGCTAGGGGAATACGTACAGAAATAACTAAGGCAACATACACGTGTATGATTGGGAAAATAAGATGGCATTGCAATAGAGCACTAGAACAGCACTTCAATGTAAAAAAACATGGTATGGTAGACAGGTGAAGTACATACTGAAAGTGCGTTATATCGACTAGAGGGGGAGTGAATAGGTGATTTTTACGGAAGTCTTCGAAACGTGGAAGTTTCGAAGACAAACGATAGAAATAAACCTACTACCATGCAGCGGAAGGTAGACTACACTAGGCAAACCATAGTCAAGTATTCAATGAAGTGAAAGCACAATGACTAATAGCAGCAATGTACTAAGGATCAGGTAGGAAGATATTATGAAGCCAAACAGAACACACAGTCACTCAGTGAAGACAAAAGATAGTGCAATCATACAATGACTTCACCAGGACCAACAGTAAGTAAAGGGAAGGGAAGGATGAAACCAGTGACTCATTGAAGACAATGATTTGTTGGACCAGTTCCAGTTGCTGTGACAACTGTACGTCTGGTTAGGGCGGCTAGGTATTTAAACCTGAGGACACATAGTCTCGGACACCCAGTCCTGAACACGCAACTCAGGAAACCCAGTCCTCACCGTATTCCCCTTGAGCTAAGGTCACACAGACCTTGCCCAATCACTCTGGTAAGTCTTCAAGGTAGACTCCCAAACTTTCACAGACTTCGTTCACCGGCGATCCACAATGTCTCTTGGATGCTCAGAACGCGACGCCTAACCGGCTGGAGGATTCACAGTACTCAAGTGTAATAAGTCTTCAGATCACACAGACAAGAAGACTTAAGTGATGCCTAAAACTCTTTGGCTCTAGGTGGTTAGGGCTTTATCCTCGCAAGGAATTCTCTCTCAAAGGCTTCGAGGTGGGTTGCTCTCAAACGACAAAAGCCATATTCTAACTCTGAGCAGTCAACCGTTTATGGTTGTAGGGGGTGGGCTATTTATAGCCACTAGGCAACCCGACCTGATTTGTCCGAAATGACCCTGGGTCACTAAGGAACTGACACGTGTTCCAACGGTCATGTTTCAAACACACACGGCAACTTTACATGGGCTACAAGCAAAGCTGACTTGTCCAACTCTGGACAAGATTCGCTCTCATAGTCTTCACTCGAAGACATAGGTTTTGGTTAAGCATCACTTCAGTCATTCTGACTGGTTCTCTTGGACCCCACTTAACAGTACGGTGGTTCCTATGACTCAACAAAGAAGAAAAAGAACTACGAAAGACCTAAGTCTTCGAGCTCCATAGGCTTCATGCGATGTCTTCTCTTGTCATAGTCTTCAATGTGAATATCTTCATATACCACCTTTGACATCAATGTCTTCATGCATTTTTAGGGGTCATCTCTGGTAGGAAAACTGAATCAATGAGGGACTTGTACCTGTGTTATCCTGCAATTCTCACAAACACATTAGTCCCTCAACTAGGTTTGTCGTCAATACTCCAAAACCAACTAGGGGTGGCACTAGATGCACTTACACATACTGATGAATAACAATGCATAAGATATTCAAAAGCATGATGTCCAAAATAAGAAGATGGCATTGCGATAGAGTAGAATGACAGTATTTGAATTTGAAGACATGTTATCATGAATGGAATAGGTACTGAAAAACAGAAAGGCATGGCATATTTACATGCATGATCAGCATGCTAAGCACATGGCATTGCAACAGAGTAGATACACTCCAGGATATTATATGCATGTTGTACCCATATCACAAACCAAGTTAGAGCAAGGACCTTCTGGGGTGAAGAGGATTCATCATCTTTCTGCAAGTCTTCTGAAGAACTGCCATTACATGTGCCATCATATTGGGTATCATTGACATCAAGTTTATTGGCCTTTACATTGCTCCGTGAGGTTCTTGTGGATATATCAGTGTGTGCAATTATATCTGACATGCATGGAAGACAGCTAGTAGTTTTATTTATGTAATGAGTGCCTGTAGGAGACGACATAAATAGTAGGACTGGGGTTAACTTGCAGCAACATGTCTCATAAACTAAAGGGAGAACATAGATGAAATCTATAGAATATGTATCGTTTGTACTCAAGATTAACTAGATGGCACACAAAAGTATTAAAGAACAACATAGGTAATACTAGAAGTGGTATAATACTATAATCACCAGCCTATGGGATAGCATTGGCTGATGGATGATAACTATAGAACATCGTTACCTAAAGAACAAGTATCTTAGCTGAACTATGGAACAACGTTAACTCCTGAACAAGACCCGTAAGAGATCAGCATGAATATACAGTGAAATGTGATGATCTATTTTCCATGCTTAGATGAAAGCAAAGCCATAAATGTTGCACACAAGTAAGATGAGAGTACAACCTATCTGGATGCCATCCATAGGAGTGAGCATCATGTGCTACCTTGTCGATGGCCCTGCAGTTGTTGTGGCTGTCCATGTCGGGCACGCGCATTCGATGCAGGGAACTGTTAAGTGGGGACTATAGCTCCCTTCTGGTGTATGCTTCCCTTGTTGGAGCAGCTGCGGTGAGTCGGAAGACAGTGTGTCTGAAGATGCAGATAACGCATAATGTTAAGAACGACATATCTCTTTGATCTGAAGAAATACACTAAGAGATCAACAGCAAGGTGCGAGAGTGGTCACACGTCTGTTGACTGAAGACTAAATTGGGGTCACACGACTTTATTTTATTTTGCTACTGTCCGATCTACGCCGGATGGCTGGCCGTCTTGTGCCTCCCCGCTGACACTGTTCAGAATCTTCCCCGAAGAGCCAGCGACCAACGACAGAGCAGCCTGCCTCCGCCGTCCGTGGCCCCAGCCAAAACCCCGCTTCCCGCCCCACCGCACTGCCGTGGTTGCGCCGCCCCCGGGCCAATCCATAAAGACTCCCCGTCATCCAGATCCGGCGGCAGTACCTTCAACCCACGCAACTCTAAAATATAGCCATCTAAGCGCTGCTTCCGCGGCGAACTTGCGGCCCTGCACCCATGCGTTAGACACCAGCCAACCGGCAGCCTAGGAGTTCTGCCGCCTCGAGGAGTGCTGCTTCCCATTGGGAATCGATTGTCCCAGAATAAAAATTCAGACAACTGACGCCTAAATAAAGTTATTTGAGATGAGGGTGCGACCTATCTGGCGGCATGGTGAATTAGGCAGGTCCAGCTACCGAGTTGGTGAGGCCGGCGCAGTTACGGTGGTGACCGTCGGCAGGGAAAGAGCGATGTCGCGGCGGTCGACGGCTACGCGAAAGCAGCGCCAGGACTCTGGACGGATCCAAAGTTGGAGCCGCTCCGGCGCCATCAACAACGGCGGGGGTAAATCGGCTCCGGTACGGTTCATGCAGCCGTCGTCGAGGCAGCACCAGCAGCACGGAGTAAGAGACACACGGCCGAGTGCACGACGGCAAATGGACAGCGTCTCCAGCATTAGGGAAGAGGGCGGCTCTGAAATTGGTGCGGTGGGGGCGCCATGGAGGTGGGGCTGAAGTTTCGTGGCTCGGGAGAAGGGAGCTTCCCGGGGAGAAGGTGATTTGGCGCCCACGAGGTATGAATGTGGGCGGGCGGGGGGGGGGGGGGATTGGGAGGGGAGTGGAACCATGTCTTACGGACGCATTTGTCTGAAATGTGAGGGGGAGTTACAGTTCTACCCTTGCCTATAGGCTTCTCGGCTTGGGTCTGTGTACTGAGGGTCGGGGATAGTAGAGTAACTTTGCTTCTCCCCAAATAGTGGGCGGGAGCGATTTAGGGCGAGGAGGGTGTGTTTTGAACTATAGTGGGCGCGAGCGATTTCGGGCGAGGAGAGCGTGTTTTGACATAGTGGGCACGAGCTATTTCGGGCGAGGAGAGCGTGTTTTGCTGACCATGGTTATGAATTATTCGGCACATGTCATTTCGGCTGAGGAGAAGGCGCACTTGGATGAAGTTACGAACCTACCCTCAATGTACAACGGGCCAATTGATGCGTGTCCCACATAGGACGGTAATTTCGCGTCCCCCATTTATTTGCTCAGGCGAATTCCACCGAGCAGAGAGGATGTTTAACGGCTCGTTCAAATTTTGGGAGAAGGAGCATCCAGGTCTACCTTACCAAGTCGATTCGGATCAAATTTTGAAATATTAGCTTGCCACTTCTTTTTTAGATGGAGAGATGATGCTCGGGAGTAATGTGTTATTACATGCTCATTGCTAGTGATTTACTATATGACAAATAGTTGACCCACTCAAAAACGCGAATCAAACCCAAAATTAAATATCTCGATTCAATGAAATAGCTCGTTCAGTTGGTCAAAATAGTGAACTAAATCCAAAATTGAACACCTCAATCGAGTAGCATGTTGTATAGTATTATAGTACTCCATGAACATTATGAAAGTCAAATTAATGAACTTGTTTGATATACGCATATATCCGTTCATGTGTGGATTGCAGACAACATGTTCTCCAATTTAAATATTTGAATGCAAGTTTATATTGAAACATGGTTTATATCAGTCTTTGATGCATAAAATGCGACCTCCCCCTCTCTCGGACTCCTGTTCTCTCTCTCTCTCTCTCTCTCTCTCTCTCTCTCTCTCTCTCGCGCGCGTGCGCCGACAATCTTCAATTCTGTCGCACGCATCTGACACAAAAACCTTGTTGGTCCCTCTCCCTTTCTCTCCATCTCTCTCTCTCTCTATCTCTTTGTGTGTGTGGGGGGGTCTTTCTAGTTCGCATGCATATATACACCATCTATTGGTCTCTCTCGCACACTATGTATGATACTCTAGCTAGTCCAAGCTAGATATCTTGGGTGCACTCATCGGAGCTCTTCCCCCCTCTCTCAAACTCTCCATCCACCTGGGTCACACATACACATGCATATCTCACTCGCACTCGATAGGCCCATCTAAAACTCTATCTCCCCCCTCGTTCTCTCTCCATCTCACACGCGCACACACACAATCTCATGCCCAGCTAGCCAAGTATGATGGTCTCTCACTCAATTGTAGGCACACGTAGTCCCCCCTATATGTATATGACTAGCTAATATTAGTCCCCGTCACAAACATGTGCATGGTCTATCTCGATTTCTCTCTGGGCATCTTTCTATCACGCACCCACTCCCTCGATCTCCCACTCATATAGTCCCCTCACGATCTCGATGGGATCTCTCTATCACAAACACACCCTCTCTCCCTCCCCATGTGTCCATGCCATCCATGTGTCCCTCTCGACCTTTGTTCCTTGTTGGCCAGACCTCTATTCGACATGTGCTACAGGGGTGTCTCTCTCCGTTGCAAACAATCACACACTAGCTATCTTCGTGTATCTCCTCGCCTCGCTTTTCCATCTCAGAGATGCATGCGTGATATGTTAGCATAAGAAATGAAAAAAGACACTCTCTCTCTAATTTATCGTTTGTTGTCACTTTCTCTTTCACACACATACTCTTTTTGCACACTTACTCATTCTCCTTCACACGCACTTGATCTGTCTCGACTGAGGCACTCTCCTCGGTCCATAGCATATAGATTTATTGAAAAGTCAAACATCACAAAATTTGACCATGTACGTGGAGAAAAAGAATTACATCTAGTACGGCAAACATATACCATTAGATTCACCATGAGATGTAGTTTTGTATGATGTATCTTTGGTATTGTAGATATAAATAACATTTGCGTAAACCTAATCAAAGATTCCAAAGTTTGACTTCTAAAAAATTTACATGCGCTGCATTATCGAGCGGATGGAATATCTCTTTCCCCCTCTCAGCTATCAGACGCACCACTCAGCCTTATCGGGGCTCCTTAGTCTCTCTCAAACGTTATTGGTTAGTTTGGTTCGCGCCCTGACCCTCATGCCTTGATGGCCACTACTGCCTGGTGTGGACTTGAGATGTAAAATATTTCTATCTTGCCAGGCTTGTGTGGTGCCGAAGCGTTTGGTTCATGCCTGGGCCAGGCAAAGCATCAACGTCCCATCAATCAATCCATGCATCAATTATTTAATGCTGATATCCATCCAGGTTGCTGTTAGCCTCGTGGCCACACGACCAGGCACGACTAGGCATTCGAAATCGGTCGCCTGGGCCAGGCTACTTGCAGTGTCTGGAGTTCAGCCAGGCTAACTAAAGTGCAAAGGAACCCAAGCCAGGCGGGCTTTCTTTTTCACAGGGTAGCAACCAAACAAGCGTGCATGAAATCCAGCCACAACCCTAGGCCAGGCAAAATATGCTTAGGACGCAAGCCAAACTGGCCTTATATCTCCCTGGTTCACAAATACACATGTCACGCTCGCGCTATACATATAGACCCATCCAACACTCTCCGCCCTTGTTCTCTCTCCATGTGACACCCCCCCCCCTAAGTACCATAATCGCTCACTCCATCATAGGCGCAAGCACTGCCCCCCTCCTAAGTATGATTATCTCTTACTAGCCATCAGGAACACACGTATTGTCTCCTTCCATCCATACGTCTATCTCGATATCTCTCGGGGCATCTTCTATCACACACACACCTTGTCACTCGATCTCCCACCCATGTAGTCCCATCACGATCTCCAGGGGATCTCTCTATGACAAACATACACTCTCTCCTCCCCATGTCTGCACTTTCTCCGTACGTCTCTCTCGACCTCTCTCTCTTGTTTGTCAGACCCCTCCTGGTCACATGCTAGGGGTCTTGCTCTCTCGGTTCCAAACAACCACACAGTATCTCCTCACCTTGCCTCCGTTGCCGAAGATGCATGTGTCATATGTTTTCATAAGACACACACGCTTTTTCTCTACTTTTATCGTGTGTTGTCCATGTCTCTTTCACACACGCACACACACTTTTTTCACTCACTATCTCTCTCTCTCTCTATTTAGGGACTCTGTCATGTCCATAAGCATATGATTGTTTTGAAAAGTCAAACCTCAGAAAAGTTTGACCATGTATATGTGGAGAAAAACATTTACATCTGGAATGATCATTAGATTCATCACAACATGTACTTACTTCATGCTATCATTTATCTTTGGTATTGTAGATATAAGTAATTTATTTATAAACTTGGTCAAAGTTTCAAAAGTTTGACATAAAAAATGTTGGATCTACATTATCGAATGGAGGGAGTAGCTCTTTCTCTCTCTTTCTGCTTTCCCTCACGTGCCTCCCCTCTCACTCAAACTCTCTATACCGACGGATTATACGCTCAATGTCACATCCCTAGTTCAGGTATGTTATAGGTTTGCTTTGTGCACCATGTTAAGTTTCAAATGAAATTGAAATGGGGATGTTTCAAACCCTAGCACCAAAGCAAATTCAAATAGGTTCAAATTAAAAATGGAATTTCAACGAACCCAAAATTCTTTTCAAAAATGTTCATGGTCTTTGGAAAATGTTGGAAACAACAACTAGGGGTGATGCACATTTTTGCTAGATATTTTGGATTTTTGAATGAACCCATATGTATTTGAATTGGAGTTGTTTAAAATAATATAAATATTTTAGAGGCTCCAAAAATGTTGGATTTTGGTGAGGGCCTCTGGTATTTTATAACTAGTGGCCACAAGGAATCTCAACATTTTTATATTTGTGCTGGTATTTATTTTTAAGTCATAAACAAATGTCAGAAATAGAAAAGAAAACAAAAAAGGGAAAAGGCTTACCTGGGCCTTACCTGAGGCCTGGCACTGGCCGCCCAGCTGGCCGGCCCAGCCAGCTGGCCCTGCCAGTCGTCTTCTCCACCGCGCCAGGAGGACACCGAGCGCGTGGCCGACGCACGCCGGCGCACGCCCGGCCACCTCCTGCTTGCCGCCTCCCTCTAGACGCCCCTGGAGATGCCACGCACCCTCCCCGACCCCCTCTCACTCTCCCCCGTGCTTCTCCTCTCATCTGTCACCCTCTCTCGCCCGCACCCGAGCGCAGCCGATGCCATCGCTCGCCGTTTCCGCGGCCACTGCCTCCCCCTCGTCCCTCCGTCGTGTCCACGTGCTCCGCCACTATGGGCTACGCCTCCTCGACGAGACACATGGCGCCGGAAGCGCCTGGACGCTGCAAGCACCGCCGTTCCCCTCGTCGGCCACCGAAGATCCTCGCCATCGATTCGCTGCCCACCGGCCGTCCCCGCGCTTGCCGAGTCCTCCGTTAGCCTCGCTGTGAGCTCCTCTGCCATTTCCCTCTCTCCCCGTGCTTTGTTGCGTCGTGTACCCACTTTTTCCACCCCGGCCGAAGCCATCGCCGCCACAGCCCCTCGCCGTCGTGGCCACAGCCCCCGCAGCTTGCAGCCGAGCTCGCCGTTGCACTCACTGCACTCTGGCGAGTTGAGCGGACCCGCCGTAGCTCCTGCTGTGCCCCAAAACACCCCACGCGCACCTGGCCGAACTCCAGCCTCCACACTCGTCGTCGCCGGCGCCACTCCGGCCGCTCCCCGGCCACGCCACCACCACGGCTGGATGCGGACGAGCGTCCGCATCCCATAGCTGCACTCCACGCGCCAAATGGCCCCTGTAGGCCAAACCCGCAGAGCACCGCCGCGTTTGCACTCACCGGCAGCTAAACGCCGGCGACCGCTGACTTTTGACCGGCATGGGTTGACCCCACAGCCCAGTTTGACCTCCCCCCTCTCTCTCACTGACTTGCGGGCCCCGCCTGACTAACTATTATAGTTAGCACTAATTAACTAACTAGGTTAGCTACTACAGTCACTGACTAGTGGGCCTGCCTAGTTAGTTAGGACTAACTAACTTAGTTAGTTGACTGGGTCACTAACCAGTGGGACCCACTGGTCAGGTTTGACCTGGTCAGCCCCGTTGACTCGCTTACATCATGCTGACGTAGTGCTGGCATAGTTATTCTTTTTCTGGAATTATTTTAACTCAGGAAATTCCAGAATATTGCCTAAACTTCAAAAAATCATAATAATTCAACCGTAGCTCAGAATGAAATAAATTATATATGAAAATTTATCAGAAAAATGCAAGGAATCCATTTATGCTAGTTACATGCATGAAAAACCAAATTATACATGCTGTATAAGTGAAAACATAATATGGGCATTTTAAATGTTTCATTTTGAATTGCATTTGAATCTCTGATTCAAATGGGCTTCGACCAACTTGGTAGCATCTTGGTACCGTTTCTTCATGATAGGTTCCACTCCAGAAGGTGTTCCCGAGTACCTGTCAGAGGAGCCGTACCCCCTTCGTCGTTCTATCAGGCAAGCAAACCCCCTTGAGCATCTCGATAAATCCCACTCTCTCGCTCCTGCTCCTTTTACTGCATTAGGACAACAACAATTTAAAATTCTACTTTCTGTTGCGGTAGTTGAACTCATTCCTCTGCATGACCTGTCATTGCCACAATAAATAGTTGAAACCCACTAGCATGAGTAGGAGTTGCTTGAGCCTTGATGTGCCTGCTCATCCATGCTTGTTTTCTTTATGCCACCTATGCTTAGAGTTGTGTCAGGTCTGATTCATCGGGAATGAATCGGAGTGGTGAACATGTCCTACCGATAAAAGGCTTAGAGTGCGAACACGTTTTGGTAAAGGTAGCAATGAGAGGCCATGTAGGAGTACATGGTGGGTTGTCTCATTGGAACCGTCCCTAAGCACTGAGTTCTGTGTATGTTATCCAAGTCCGGTTACTACCACACATTGGGTTCCGGTTATCCGGCCCCTCTCGGCTTATTAATCCACTTGACCTCTGTACAGGAGTTGCAACTAGTTTCTGGCGTTTGTAGGTAGTTCTACTTGTCTACCAGGTGGTGTCCGGCGGGACAGGCTTGGGACAGACTAGGCACCGTGGCACGGTGTACCAAGTGGCACCCGGATGGTGGGCTTGGGAACCCTGCTCACATCGTTTGGGGGCATGAGCGACACCCCAGCCGGTCTCCTTGTAGATGGAACCCGAATAGGCGATAAACCTGGATGAGAGACTTGTGTGGTTAGTAAGGTCGTGGCCGACACCCTCGCCCGGCTTCCACTTGAAGGTTGTCGAGGTACATGACGTGTATAGGCCTATAAGTGGCGAGAGCGTGTGTGAAGAAGTACACCCCTACAGGGTCAACATTATCTATTCGAATAGCCGTTTTCCTCGGATATGGAAACTTGGAGGACTTATGTAGTACATAGACAACTTGAAGTGGATACCCTAAAATCCGCAAGATAAGCGTGAGTGCTATGGATGGCCTTCTTGTAGGGAGACGGGAATGGATCCATAGTGGAGTATTGATATGGTGAATATGTGGACTCGTATGCGTCTTCTCACCTCAAAGAAGTTTCTGATACTTATAGTATAGGCTAGCCACTGAGTCAAAGTTGGCTTGCTGCTGTTAACTCCACCCCCCCTTGTTGATAGTGTTGCATATGTAGATAGTTCTAATGTAAGACTTCCTGAGTAACTTTGTACTCACGTTTGCTTATTTATGTTTTGCAGTTGGTTACACTAGTGACTTCGACGAGTAGCTTGTATCCCAGCTACGATCTTGTACCCTTGGGAGGGTCGTGTTTAGTCAGGCTTCTTAGTCTTTTCCTTTTGTGGTTGTCTGTACTCAGACATGTAATGCTTCCGTTGCTTGTATGCTCTGAATGATGGGTCATGAGACCCCTGTTTGTATTGAATGCTATGTGGCTCTTCTGGGCATTTGTCTATATGAGTTTGAGTTATGTTGTGATGCAATGTTGTACAGCACATACTTGCATGTTATGCGTACGTGTAACGTGTATTCCTATGTGTGGGATCCGACAACCTAGTTGTTTATCCCTCGTAGCCTCTCTTATGGGGAAATGTAGTCTTGTGCTTCCATGAGCCATAGTAGTCCGCTACAGCCCGGTTCACCGGAGTCCTGCTAGCCCAGCACTACTGCGTCGGAATATTTGACTGGCCGGCATGTGATTCACTTCGTTCCTGTGTCTGTCCCTTCGGGGAAATGTCACGCAGTGACATCCGGAGTCCTGCCTAGCCTGCTACAGCCCGGGTTCCCGGAGTCCTGTTAGCCCAGTGCTACAGCCCGGATTCATACGCTGTTGACCGACATGCTCGAGGTTGATTCATGTATGCCTGTCCCTGTAAGTTAGTGCTACTTTGGATTCACGACTAGTCATGTCGGCCTGGGTTCTTTGTCATATGGATGCTAGCAACACTGTCATATACGTGAGCCAAAAGGCGCAAACGGTCCCTGGCCAGGAAAGGTGGCACCCGTGGGAATACCGTGTGTGAGGCCACAAAGTGATATGAAGTGTTACATGCTAGATCGGTGCGACTTAGGATCGGGGTCCCGACAGCGTTGGTATCAGAGCCTGACTGGCTGTAGGATTACCAAGCCAAACTGGTTGAAGTTGAGTCTAGAAATGCTTTAGTTATATAAGGGAATTGATAGTGGAAGGGAACGTAAGGCTCTTTTTACTCCTTTACCTCATGTCATTCTTTCTGAGTCAGCCTCTTCTTTTCTAAGAGGGTTAAGGCCTAGGCTTCTCTCTATCTCTCAAGATGTTGTGTTACTAAACCGTAAAGTCTTAGGATTGTTGGGTTGTGTCTCCGTACAGTTCTACTACTTCCGTGTGTCCTCAATTTGACCCAGAACCTTGATATTATGATGCTGATTGATTATGCTATTCCTTTAATGAATGTCTCAAAATCCTTTTGAGCATTTACAGCCGTTATGCTGCCGAAATTGTCCTAGGATTTAAAGAGTTTCCATTGCTTTTGCATTACATTCCGCATCCTTATGTCGATGCTAATTCCATCCTTGTTTCCTTGGTTTCTGTGCCAGGATGTCATCTGCTAACCGAGGTTCAGTTGCTCATAGCAAGAACCACGGAGATGGTAGGGATGAGGATCCTCCTGACCAGCCTTTGATGGCAGAGTTCTTGTTAGCATCCGAGAGGAACAAGCGTGAGACTAACCGCCTGCTGGCACAGATTGAGCAGAACACCGCACATCAACGTAAGGAGTTGGTCTCCATCACCGACTTCATTGGTCTGAAACCACCCACCTTCCATCATTCCATTGAGCCACCCGATGCAGATGACTGGCTCCGAAGCATCACTCACAAGTTGCATTCTGCGAACGTAGCTGAATGTCACAAGGTCACCTATGCTACCTATCACCTAGAAGGTCCTGCTAGTATTTGGTGGCAGAGCTATGAGGCTATGCTTCCAGCTGGCCAGATTCCTACCTGGAGGGATTTCACCGAGGCTTTTCGTGAGCACCACATTCCTCAGGCTCTCATTGACCGCAAGAGGGAGGAGTTTTGCAGCTTTACCTAGGGTAAGCTCCATGTTGATGCTTACAGTAGGGAGTTTGGAAACCTCGCCCGCTATGCTACAGAAGAAGTGTCCACGGACGCCAAGAAACATGCTAGGTTCCAGAAGGGTCTCAACCCTAAGTTGCGTCATGATCTCCACCTGCATCATTGTGATACTTTCCAGGCTCTTGTGAACAAGGCCATTAATGCAGAGACAGCTCAACTCACTTACGAGGAGTCTCGTAAGCATAACCGTGATATGGGTTCTTCCTCCCGCTCTGGCTCTCAGAAGCAATGGATTTGGATTCCGAACTCGGCTCTTCCACCTGGATATGCACCGAGGCCATCCGATGTGGCGCCTCACCCAACTCAGCAACGTGCTCCACCCAGGCCTATTAGTGGACCACTTGCCAATGTAGGTCCGCGTCCTACCTCAGTAACTTGCTTCACCTACGGAGAACCAGGACACTACGCACGTGACTGCCCTTAGTCCAGTTATACTCCACCCCAGTCTGAGAGGTCTGTTGGCCGTGAAAAGCCATTAGGCAAGATGACCAGTACCAAGCCAGCCCCCATTGAACGAGCATGTGTGCACCATGTCTCAGCTACAGAAGCTCAAGATGATCCCGACGTCGTACTGGGTACGCTTCTTATCAATTGTCACCCAGCTTCAGTTTTGTTCGATACCGGAGCATCCCACTCCTTCATATCCGAAGGTTATGCTCGGTTGCACGACATGTCATTTTGTGATATGCCGACTCCACTAATAATCCAGACTCTAGGTTCCAAATGGAAAACCTCCAAGGTAAGCCAGGGTAATGAAATCCTTGTTGACAGACTGGTATTCCTTGCTTCTTTTATATCTCTCAAGTCTTTAGATATTAACATCATCTTAGGCATGGACTGGATGACAGCTCATCATGCCAAGATCGATTGTTACACTAGATCTGGTCAACTTACACATCCATCTGGCAAAATAGTCACTGTCTCTACAAGAGTTGCAAGGCGTCAACCCTATTCTCTTAATGCCAGCCCTCTTCGAGACCTTGAAGATATTCCGGTAGTCCGTGACTTCCCGGATGTCTTTCCAGAAGAACTGCCAGGTGTCCCACCTGACAGAGATGTAGAGTTTGTCATAGAACTTATCCCAGGAACTCTTCCAATCTCTAGGAGACCATACAAGATGGCACCTTTGGAGTTAGCCAAGCTTAAGAAACAACTTGACGAGTCCTTGCAAAAGGGTTTCATCCGTCCCAGTTCTTCTCCTTGGGCTTGTCTTGTCCTCTTCATCAAGAAGAAGGATGGTACGGATCAGATGGTTGTAGATTATCGTCCCGTTAATTTGGTCACGATAAAGAACAAGTATCCGCTCCCTAGGATCAACGACTTGTATGATCAGCTTGCTGGATCCTCAGTCTTTTCCAAGATGGATTTGAGGTTAGGCTACCACCAAATCAAAATGAGAAATGGGGACATCCCCAAAATGGCCTTTGTCACTCGTTATGGTCAATACGAGTACACTGTGATGTCTTTCGGCCTAACCAATGCTCCATCTACTTTCTCCCTCTTGATGAACTCAATCTTTATGGAGTACTTAGATAAGTTTGTCGTGGTTTACCTCGATGATATTCTTATTTACTCGAAGAATGAGGAAGAGCATGCCGAACATCTTAGACTTGTGTTAGAAAAACTCAGAGAGCACCGCCTTTATGCCAAGTTCTGCATGTGTGAATTTTGGTTGCCAGAAGTGACCTATTTGGGCCACGTGATCTCTGGTAAGGGCATTGCTGTCAATCCCGAGAGATTTAAAGCCGTTCTCGATTGGACTCCACCCGAAACGGTCAAACAAGTTAGGAGTTTCCTTGTTCTAGCCAGTTATTGTCGCCGCTTCATTGAAAACTTCTCCAATGTGGCCAAACCCCTCACGGAGCTTCTCAAGAAAGATGAAAGGTTTGAGTGGACCCCACAGTGTGAGCACAGCTTCCATGAACTGAAAAGACGCCTGACTTCTGCGCCCATACTCGTGCCACCGGATTTTACTAAAGACTTTGATATCTATTGTGACGCTTCGCGTCAAGGACTAGGTTGCATTCTTATGCAGGATCGTCATGTGATTGCCTATGCATCTCGACAGTTGCATCCACATGAGGAAAATTATCCTACACATGATCTAGAGCTTGCAGCCGTAGTCTATGCACTTAAGACTTTGCGACATTACCTTCTTGGTAACCGTTGCGAAATCTACACTGACCATCAGAGTCTCAAGTATATCTTCACCCAACCGGATCTGAATCTCAGACAGTGACGTTGGTTGGAGTTGATCTCGGATTACGACTTAGGAATCACCTACACCCTAGGCAAAGCCAATGTCATGGCTGATGCTTTAAGTCGTAAATCCTATTTGCAACAACCTCATGTTGCAACAATGTCAACCACCCCTCCATGAGGAATTCTGTAAGCTTAACCTTCACATAGCTCCTCAGGGTTCCCTTTCTACCTTGGTGGCGAAACCTACCCTTACGGATCAGATCATAGAGGCTCAGAAGCTGATACGGGAATTTCCCGGATCAAGAAAAATATTTCAAAGGGAGTTGCCAACTGTTTCTCTATGGATGAACGAGGTGTTGTTTACTTTGGAAACCGTTTGGTGGTTCCCAAATGTCAACAGATGCAGCAACTGATCCTTAAGGAGGCCCATGAATCTCCTCTCATGATTCATCCCAGTAGTACCAAGATGTATCAGGACCTACGCCAGAGGTTCTGGTGGACTAGGATGAAGAGAGAAATCACTCAGTATATTGCCAACTGTGACGTTTGTCATCACGTTAAGGCAGAGCATCAAAGACCTACTGGCACCCTTCAACCTTTAGCTATTACCGAGTGGAAATGGGACAAAGTTGGTATGGACTTCATCACCGGCTTTCCCAGGACCAAGAAAGGAAATAATGCTATCTTCGTAGTCATTGACCGTCTCTCCAAAGTGGCTCACTTCCTACCTGTTCGAGAGAGTATCGCTGCTAGTCAGCTCGCTGACTTTTATATTTCCTGAATAGTGTCACTCCATGGTGTTCCACTAGAGATCAATTCAGACCATGGTATTCTTTTCACCTCTCATTTCTGGGAAAGTTTCCAAACTGCCATGGGCACCCATCTTTCCTTCAGTACCGCTTTCCACCCTCAATCAAGTGGTCAGGTGGAACGGGTCAACCAGATTCCCGAAGACATGCTTAGAGCTTGCGTTATCTCATTCGGTATGGATTGGGAGAAATGTCTTCCCTTTGCCGAGTTTGCTTATAACAATAGCTACCAATCCAGTCTTAAGAAAGCACCCTTCGAGATTCTGTATGGACGAAGATGTCGAACACCTTTGAACTGGTCAGAAACCGGTGAAAGACAATTCTTTGGACCAGATATGATCCAGGAGGCAGAAGAGCAAGTTTGCAGCATTCGTGAAAATTTGAAAACAGCCCAATCTCGTCAAAAGAGCCAGTAGCACCGTCGTCATAAGGAAGTAGGTTATGAAGTTGTCGACAAGGCTTACCTTCGGGTTACTCCTTTGCAGGGTACCCATCGTTTCGGTAACAAGGGCAAGTTGGCTCCTCGTTACATCGGTCCTTTTCACATTCTCGCTAAACGAGGAGAGGTTGCCTACCAATTGGAACTACCCCCACATCTTTCTCGAGTTCATGATGTCTTCCACGTATCTCAACTCAGGCGTTGCTTCTTGGATCCCATCCGCGGAGTGGACCACGAAATGCTTGATCTCCAAGATAATCTCACTTATTGAGAGTACCCCGTTCGCATCCTGGATCACGCAGAGCGTGTCACTCGACGTCATAACATCAAGTTTCTCAAGGTTCAGTGGTCTCATCATGCCGAGAGAGAAGCTACTTGGGAGCGAGAAGATCGTCTTCTACTTGAGTACCCCGCTTTTTTTCCGCCGACTCCTAAATCTCGGGATGAGATTTTTTCGAGTGGGGGTGAGTTGTCACATCCCTATTTCTGGTATGTTATAGGTTTGCTTTCTGCATCATGTTAAGTTTTAAATGAAATTGAAATGGGGATGTTTCAAACCCTAGCACCAAAGCAAATTCAAATAGTTTCAAATTAAAAATGGAATTTCAATGAAACCAAAATGCTTTTCAAAAATGTTCATGGTCTTTGGAAAATGTTGGAAACAACAACTAGGGGTGATGCACATTTTTGCTAGACATTTTGGATTTTTGAATGAACCCATATGTATTTGAATTGGAGTTGTTTAAAATAATATAAATATTTTAGAGGCTCCAAAAATGTTGGATTTTGGTGAGGGCCTCTGGTATTTTATAACTAGTGGTAACAAGGATTCTCAACAATTTTATATTTGTGCTGGTATTTATTTTTAAGTCCAAAAAAAATGTCAGAAATAGAAAAGAAAACAAAAAAGGGAAAAGGCTTACCTGGGCCTTACCTGAGGCCTTGCACTGGTGGCCCAGCTGGCCCTGCCAGTCGTCTTCTCCACCGCACGCCCGGCCACCTCCTGCTTGCCGCCTCCCTCTAGACGCCCCTGGAGACGCCACACAGCCTCCCCGACCCCCTCTCACTCTCCCCCGTGCTTCTCCTCTCCTCTGTCACCCTCTCTCGCCCGCACCCGAGTGCAACCGACGCCATCACTCGCCGTTGCCGCGGCCACTGCCTCCCCCTCCTCCCTCCGTCGTGTCCACGCGCACGCCGCTGTGGGCTACGCCTCCTCGACGAGACGCTCGGCACCGGAAGCCCCTGGACGCCGCAAACACCACCGTTCCCCTCGTCAGCCACCGAAGATCCTCGCCGTCGATCCGCTGCCCATCGGCCGTCCTCGCGCCTGCCGAGTCCTCCGTTAGCCTTGCTGTGAGCTCCTCTGCCGTTTCCCTCTCTCCCCGTGCTCTGTTGCGCCGTGTACCCCCTTTTTCCACCTTGGCCAAAGCCATCGCCGCCGTAGCCCCTCGCTGTCGTGGCCACAACCCCCGCAGCTCGCAGTGGAGCTCGCCGTTGCACTCAGTGCACTGTGGCGAGTCGAGCGGACTCGCTTGCAGCTCCTGCTGTGCCCCAAAACACCCCGCGCGCACCTGGCAGAACTCTGGCCGCCGCACTCGTCGTCGTCGGCGCCACTCCGGCCGCTCCCGGCCGCACCACCACCATAGCTGGATGCGGACGAGCATCCGCATTTCGTAGCTGCACTCCGCGCGCCAAATGGCCCCCTGTAGGCCAAACCCGCAGTGCACCGCCGCGTTTGCACTCGCCGGCGGCTAAACACCAGCGACCGCTGACTTTTGACCGGCGTGGGTTGACCCCACAGCCCAGTTTGACCTCCCCCTCTCATTCACTGACTTGTGGGCCCCGCCTGACTAACTACTATAGTTAGCACTAATTAACTAACTAGGTTAGCTACTACAATCACTGACTAGTGGGCCCTGCCCAGTTAGTTAGGACTGACTAACTTAGTTAGTTGACTGGGTCACTGACTAGTGGGACCCAATGGTCAGGTTTGACCTGGTCAGCCCTGTTGACTCGCTTACGTCATGCTGACGTAGTGCTGGCGCAGTTATTCTTTTTCCGGAATTATTTTAACTCAGGAAATTCCAAAATATTGCCTGAACTTCAAAAAATCATAATAATTCAACCGTAGCTCAGAATGAAATAAATTATATATGAAAAATTATCAGAAAAATGCAAGGAATCCATTTATGCCAGTTATGCATGAAAAACCAACTTATACATGCTGTATAAGTGAAAACATAATATGGCTATTTTAAATGTTTCATTTTGAATTGCATTTGAATCTTTGATTCAAATGGGCTTCAACCAACTTGGTAGCATCTTGCATTAGCCCAAACACTAACATTTGCACATGCCATTTTCATGCATCATATTGTTGCATTTGTTTGTGTATTGATTGCCGGCACCGTTTCTTCTCAATAGGTTCCACTCCGGAAGGTGTTCCCGAGTACCTGTCAGAGGAGCCGTACCCCCTGCGTCGTTCTATCAGGCAAGCAAACCCCCTTGAGCATCTCGATAAATCCCACTCTCTCGCTCCTGCTCCTTTTACTGCATTAGGACAACAACGATTCAAAATGCTACTTTCTGCTGCGGTAGTTGAACCCATTCCTCTGCATGACCTGTCATTGCAATAGTAAATAGTTGAAACCTACTAGCATGAGTAGGAGTTGCTTGAGCCTTGATGTGCCTGCTCATCCATGCTTGTTTTCTCTATGCCACCTATGCTTAGAGTTGTGTCAGGTCTGAATCATCGGGAATGAATCGGAGTGATGAACATGTCCTACCGATAAAAGGCTAAGAGTATGAACACGTTTTGGTAAAGGTAGCGATGAGAGGCCATGTAGGAGTACATGGTGGGTTGTCTCATTGGAACCGTCCCTAAGCACTGAGTTCTGTGTATGTTATCCAAGTCCAGTTACTACCACACATTGGGTTCCGATTATCCGGCCCATCTTGGCTTATTAATCCACTTGATCTCTCTCCAGGAGTTGCAACTAGTTTCTGGCGTTTGTAGGTAGTGCTACTTGTCTACCAGGTGGTGTCCGACGGGACGGGCTTGGGACAGACTAGGCACCGTGGCACGGTGTACCAAGTGGCACCCAGATGGTGGGCTTGGGAACCCTGCTCACATCGTTTGGGGCCGTGATCGACACCCCGGCCGGATCTCCTTGCAGATGGAACCCAAATAGGCGATAAACCTGGATGAGAGACTTGTGTGGTTAGTTAGGTCGTGGCCGACACCCTCGCCCGGCTTCCGCTTAAAGGTTGCCGAGGTACATGACGTGTACAGGGCTATAAGTGGCGAGAGCGTGTGTGAAGAAGTACAACCCTGCAGGGTCAACATTATCTATTCAAATAGCCGTTTTCCTCGGATATGGAAACTTGGAGGACTTATGTAGTACATAGACAACTTGAAGTGGATACCCTAAAATCCGCAAGATAAGCGTGAGTGCTATGGATGGCCTTCTCGTAGGGAGACGGGAACGGATCCATAGTGGAGTATTGATATGGTGAATATGTGGACTCGTGTGCGTCTTCTCACCTCAAAGAAGTTTCTAATACTCGTAGTATAGGCTAGCCACCGAGTCAAAGCTGGCTTGCTGCTGTTAACTCCACCCCCCTTGTTGATAATGTTGCATATATAGATAGCTCTGATGTAAGACTTGCTGAGTACCTTTGTACTCACGTTTGCTTATTTATGTTTTGCAGTTGGTTACACTAGTGACTTCGACGAGTAGCTTGTATCCTAGCTACGATCTTGTACCCTTGGGAGGGTCGTGTTTAGTCAGGCTTCTTAGTCTTTTCCTTTTGTAGTTGTCTGTACTCAGACATGTAATGCTTCCGTTGCTTGTATGCTCTGAATGATGGGTCATGAGACCCCTGTTTGTATTGAATGCTATGTGGCTCTTCTGGGCATTTGTCTATATGAGTTTGAGTTATGTTGTGATGCCATGTTGTACAACACATACTTGCATGTTATGCGTACGTGTAACGTGTATTGCTATGTGTGGGATCCGACAACCTAGTTGTTTATCCCTGGTAGCCTCTCTTATGGGGAAATGTAGTCTTGTGCTTCCATGAGCCATTGTAGTCCGCTACAGCCCGGTTCACCGAAGTCCTGCTAGCCCAGTACTACTGCTCCGAAACATTTGACTGGCCGGCATGTGATTCACTTCGTTCCTGTGTCTGTCCCTTCGGGGAAATGTCACGCGGTGACATCCGGAGTCCTGCCTAGCCTGCTACAGCCCGGATTCATACGCTGTTGACCGACATGCTCGAGGTTGATTCATGTATGCCTGTCCCTATAAGTTAGTGCTACATTGGGTTCATGACTAGTCATGTCAGCCCGGGTTCTTTGTCATATGGATGCTAGCTACACTGTCATATACGTGAGCCAAAAGGCGCAAACGGTCCCGGTACAGGTAAGGTGACACCCATGGGAATACCGTGCGTTAGGCCGCAAAGTGATATGAAGTGTTACATGCTAGATCGGTGTGACTTAGGATTGGGGTCCCGACACTCACTGTGTCAACGTATAGCTCTGTATATTGTTTAGTTGACTGGTCAACCAATCCACATGCACCCCGCATGCTAGTAAATTGAGGGCGCATTGAGGACAAACTTCTTGCGCGCAAAGGACGCACTCGCGCACAATTCACAACTGCGAGGTGGCATGCACAGAAGGACACACTCGCGCACACCCCAGCACAAAACACACACCAGCACACGTGTACACCGGCATCGCTGCCGGTTGAGATGGACGGCGAGGCAGCCAACAAGCGGAGGCGGCTCGAGCCAAAATTGCATCCGGCGAGCCTTTACTTCATCAGCAGCCTCCCCGACGACATGCTGCTTGTCATCATCGGCCTCCTCCCCACAAAATCTGCCGTGCAGACCACCCTGCTCTCCCGGCGGTGGCACCCCCTCTGGCGCTGCGTCCCCCTCAACCTCACCGTCGATAGCTGCCTCTGCGACGGGGATTGCAAACGCATGGCCGCATCTCCAAGATCCTTTCATCGCACCCTGGGCCAGCCAGACGCCTTGACATCCGCATGTTCAGTACCAACTGCAAGGTCCAACCCAAGTTCGACGAGTGGTTATTATCCCCCGCTCTAGATCAGCTCGAGGAGCTCAGCTTTGAAGCTGGATGATGTCGCTCTCTGCCGCCGTCGGCGCTCCGCCTCACGCCAACGCTGCGCCGTGCCAGCTTCAGCTGCTGCTATCTTCCCCAGATTAATGTCGTGCCCGCCCTTCTTCTCCCTCAACTGAAGCAGCTCGACCTCTTCGACGTTGTCATCTCGAAGAAGGCTATGGAGCACCTGCTCCGCAACTATACTACGCTCGAGTACCTTCGGCTTGAGCAGATCCACGGGATCATTAGCCTCCACATCACCTCGACGAATCTTCGATGGATTTATGTGTCTTGCTGGCCCCGCAACAAGACATCAATTGGGAAGAGATCACTCCAGCTGTTCCACATTATGATCATGGAGAATGCGCCTTTCCTTGAGAGATTGCTTGTATCGGATCTAGAAGGTGCAACAAAAATCAGGGTCACTAACGCACCAAAATTGACAGCGTTGCTGTACTCATCTGCCAAATTCTCCGAACTCGTTATTGGATCCGTAATCGTTCAGGTACAACATCCAGTTTCTTCTTCATCTTCTTGAATTCACATTTTTAAATTTCTTCTTGATGTATTTACGACCGTCTTCCAGAAAATGATTCCCACAAGCTTGACCCAGTCCATGCGCACAGTGAAGATCTTAGCACTAAAATCTATCGGCCCCAATCTGGATCAAGTCGTTGGATTCCTTGCACGGAGAAGCTACTCGTCGAGGTGAAACTTCTTTCCTATAAGTAAACGGTAATCACAACGTAGCTCAATTTTTTCGTAATTTTCCAAAATTATGATGACAAGTGTAGAATTCAAAACTGCATCTACGCACTTCACCGAAAGAAATGTTTTTAGTATTTTTTCTCACGTGATCACCTGCGTCGTTTTTATGATGTACTACTATAGTAGCATTGGCTAGTCATAGTGGAAAGTAACTTAGACTACTCCAGTAACTCTATGGTTACCCTAAGAGCAAGTACTACCTCCGTCCTGGTTTACTCTTCCTATTTTGTAGTATCAAAATGTAACACCCATGATGCGACTATATCTCCCACGTGTCGAAGCACGACTTAGAAGCATAATCGCATTGTAGGCATGTCGCAAGAGGGGTAATCTTTACACATCCCATGTACTGAATAAGAAAGGGATAAAGAGTTGGCTTACAATCGCCACTTCACACAATACATAAATATAGCATTACATCATCCAGAATACAATCAAGGTCCGACTACAGAACCAAAATAAAGACAATCCCGAATGCTAGATCCCCGATCGCCCCGACTGTGCTCCACTCCTGATCAACTGGAAACGAAACAACACAACGAACACGATCTTCATCGAGCTCCCACGTGAGATCAGTTGTGTCACCTGCACTGGTATCATCGGCACCTCCAAATTGGTTTTGGAAGTAATCTGTGAGTCACGGGGACTCAGCAATCTCACACCCTCGCGATCAAGACTATTTAAGCTTATGGGAAGGAAAGGGTGGTGAGGTGGAGCTGCAGCAAGCACTAGCATATATGGTGGCTGACTTACACAAATGAGAGCGAGAAGACAAGCAAAGCACGGTCGTGAACTAGAAATGATCAAGAAGTGATCCTGAAACTACTTACGTTCAAACATAACACAAGAACCGTGTTCACTTCCCGGACTTCGCCGGAAAGAGACAATCACGGCTAAACACGCGGTTGATGCATTTTAATTAAGTTAAGTGTCAAGTTCTCTACAACCGGATATTAACAAATTCCCATCTGCCCATAACCGCAGGCACGGCTTTCGAAAGTTCAAATCCCTGCAGGGGTGTCCCAACTTAGCCCATCACAAGCTCTCACGGTCAACGAAGGATATTCCTTCTCCCAGGAAGACCCGATCAGACTCGGAATCCCGGTTACAAGACATTTCGACAATGGTAAAACAAGACCAGCTAAGCCGCCCCAATGTGTCGAAAAATCCCGATAGGAGCAGCACATATCTCGTTCTCAGGGCACACCGCACTACAAGAAACTTATTAATGCATGACGGATTTCCCATGACATTTTCAGAAACTGTCATGGACAGCCCAGTACATCCCCCGCAAGCCCGCTCAAGCCCTCCCAAGCCCGCCAAAGCCCGACTAACCATTCCTGGTATAAAAGGCTAACCCTAAACCCTCTTGTTCGGTCCCTTCTCCCCCCTCATTCGCAGCCCCTCCTAACTCCCTCCTCTCCCAGCCCTCGCCGCCACCCACCACCTGCCACCAGTCTTCCTCCCACCACAGCTCACCGCCGGCCGTCCCCTTCCCTCCACTCACCTCACAGCTCGGGCCAGCCGCCAGATCCGCCGCACCCCCATTCACCCATCCCTCTCGCAACCTGTCTATCTCTCATGAAATTCCTCGTGCAGCGACAGCCCGTCGATTTCGGCAACGTCCGCCCCTGCGCAGCACACTCTCGAGCTTGTATGTGATCTCCGCCCCCGGGGTCCTCCAGGCCGCCTGGATCTGCCGCTCCCGGTGTCCGGCGCTCGCCCGCGACCCCTAGCCGTGGCTAGGGTTTCGATTGCAGCATCACAACCATCGCTGGTGTGTCTCCGTCGGTTCCTCTCTGTCCCACACCGCACCCTCTCCGCCTCCTGGATGGAGCCCCCTAACTCGACGTGCTCGCGCGTGTTGGGGCTGGATGGTGGCGACCCTGACCTCCTCTATCGTAATCTCGACCTCCTCTGCACAATAATCCTGAACAGTTGCAGGTGGAAATGGATGATTTTGATGCCTACACTTATCTTCTTTGTAGGCATGTATTTAATCGAGAAAATGCATTGTGTTCATACAAGTATTCTTTGTTGTTTCATGTGATTGACATATTGATTTATTAGTGTATATCTTGATTTGGGTAACTGACAGTCTGAATCTAGATTTTTTAGAGTCTGAATATAGTATCTCACTTCTTGAATTTTGTGCACAGCAAAATGTAAATGCTGCTCTCTCACTCCCGTTTTACTGTTTTGCATTGCCTTGTAAATTACTCTTGGACCTGCAATGGTGATCGTTGTTCTAAGATGTGAATTTGAATTGCAATTGTGTCTAGGGTTCAAGCAGAACATGTTTGTTACATGTTCTGTATGGCGTTTGGACACAATTTAGAAAAGCATTGATCCCGTCGACTCTGTCTTTTACGTGTTAAGAGCTAACATGTATTTTCGTAGTCATAATTCTTCCTTTAGAGAATGTTGGACAGCCATATCAATATCTACTTGATATATACCACATTCCATATATTCTGGACAATGGAGTTGGAACTTGCCTCTCATCATTTATTCTATTCGGCATACCATGTGTAGCGCGTCCTCTATGATATGTTTTAATTTTGTATCATCGCTTTGCAATAAGCTAAGACTTTGTTTTGTGATATACGAATATACAATATATCAAATGCTTACTGGTGGAACTGTTTGCATCTTGCATAAATTTCTAAATTAATAGCTTAAAGATATTCTAGGCACAGGAAAATCTGTACCATGCTTGAAAAGGCAACTATAAAAATCACTACATTTTGAATAATAACTTAGGTTTATTATTGGCTAAAAAGTTCTGTTTTTTATAGAAACACGTAAAAAACTAGGATCCAACTAAAGGAATTAGAGATTAATAATAATAAAAGATTGATACTACTGGTATCTATCTCAATTTTGGTAAATGATAGTGTGAATCTAACATCTAACAAACTTCTTAATTTTTTTACATCTAAGTCTTAATATTGTAGCTCACAGTCTGAATATTGTGCTTGCAGGTGCATTCACATCACCTGATCTTGTGCAGGCTTTGGAAAAATACTCAATAGTTTGTGCCACTTTGAAATCTAACATCCAACATTCTTAAGAAGGTATATCAACTTTGAATCTATATACCATGTGCTTCCTGGCATCCTTGCTGCATTGAAATGATTGAGATCCTTGAATAAATTTAGACAATCTTTCCTCCATTGTTTTTCAACTCTTTTTAGGAAGCAAGCATGGACGTAAGGAAATTATGTCGCCTAGTGCTTGGTATGAGGTCTTATCCGATGCAAATTCTCTTGGTATAATGGTTGGTGCTATATGCCATAAGCTACTTAATTCCCACTGTTGTAGTTTCCAGAATCACAACCCATTCGAGCTATAGTTATAAAAGTTTTATACAGAGTGCATTAGTTGGAACAGCTTTTGTTGTTAGTTGAAGTATCATATTTTTGTCATTACAGTATGATGCTTGCTTATATATATATTTCTAATTTGAATTTTTTTATTCAACGGATTTATATTGCTTCAACTCGTGCTGTTGTAGTAATTGGAGTTTTGTGATATATGTTCTGTTACGTTGTCACTTATAGGTCTACTAGATTACACATCTGTTTGACACACTTCTATTTGGATCAATTCTAAGAAACCTCATGTTTATAATTATTTTATACAGTAGACACTTAGGTATTCTCATTTGTAGTCATGTTTAGGTTAAGAAATTTTGGACAACATGTAATTCATTGTTTATGTTTGTTGTAATTCATTTAGCTTAGATCGGAATGCTATAATTAGCAAACTTTAGTAGCTCAAAATTCATTATCTTACTTTCACTTAATATTCTTCTCCTAATTTATGCAGATGTGAACACCACCTTTTATCATTGTTGGGAGATGGATGAGCTTGAGGGCATAGCCGAGCAGCTATAGAATTGGGTCTCCACGATCGAATATATTCTGTGGTGCTAGTTAGGTTGTAATGGTTGATGTAAATGTTCTTGTAATGTTGCTTTATTAATGATGTGTATTCTGTAGATACAGTTGATGGTTGCATAAATTGGCATTATGATCTATGTAAAACTGGCATAATGATCTGTGTAAAACTAGCATTATGAGTAAAACTGGCATTATAATACAGGATGATGGTTACATAAATTGTCATTATGATCTGTGTAGAAATACTTAATCTTAAGCTAAAACCGGCATTAAGATCTTTCTAATATTATGCTAGAAATATGTACTGAGCCAAAATTAGGTGAAAAAATGTGCTTGAATAATTTAAATTGTGCTAAAACCCGTGACAATTCTATGAAAAAAACAGTGTCCATCTGGGAGCCACGTCATTCCAATAGGCCAATCAAAAATCCTACGTGGCATCAATCCATCACGGTTTGTTTCGTCACACAGGCACGGGCCTAGTTAGTGCTGGGGCGGGCTTGGGGTAGACCCATGACGGTCAAGAACCGTCACCGAAGGTACGATGTCAAATTATGACGCGATATACATGACGGATTTGAAATTCGTCAAGGATGCACATCTATGATGGTTTCGTACAGACCTATGACAGATCAGATCCGTCATGGACTAACAAATTTCTTGCAGTGCCGGATTGTCCAAACTTCCGGTAGGCCAACCCAGAGTTGCCCCTGGTGGCCACCGGCGGTTGACAGGTTGGACCAACACTCAGAGGAGCACTGGCCCGGGGGTTTAAAATAAAGATCACCCTTGAGTCTGCAGAACCCAAGGGAAAAAGGCTTAGGTGGCAAATGGTAAAACCAAGGTTGGACCTTGCTGGAGGAGTTTTATTAAAGGCGAACTGTCAAGGGGTTCCCATTATAACCCAACCGCGTAAGGAACACAAAATCAAGAAACATAAAACCGGTATGATGGAAACTAGGGCGGCAAGAGTGGAACAAAACACCAGGAATAAGGCCGAGCCTTCCACCCTTTACCAAGTATATAGGTGCATTATTAAATAAGAGATATTATGATATCCCAACATATCCATGTTCCAACATGGAACAAACTCCATCTTCACCTGCAACTAGCAACGCTATAAGAGGGGCTGAGCAAAACGGCAACATAGCCAAACAACGGTTTGCTAGGAAAGGTGGGTTAGAGGCTTGGCTTAGAAATATGGGAGCCCTGATATAGCAAGTGGTAGGTATCGCAGCATAGCGAAAGAGCGAGCAACTAGCAAGAAAAGATAGAAGTTGTCGGGGATATACCCTGCGGTATGACCCGGCCGGAAGTATGACCGGACGGACTTGGCGATTCACTGGTGACCCGCCCTGACTTGGCGACTCACTAAGTGACCTGCCCGGATCTCTCCACTCACTGATGACCCGGCCGAGCCAGGTGACTCATTGTTGACCCGGCCGGCGGAACAGAGGAGCAACAAGACCCGATGGCCCAAGCAGACGGTTCATGGAAGGCCGGCTCGTATTATGGTGGGTCAGCTTAATAGGAAAGCATAAGGAATATTACCTTACAAACGAAGCAACACTAGGACTCCACTTGTAACAGAGTAATCCTAATCCTAATAGGATTAGTCATGTAAACCGCCCCTGCAACATATATCAGGAGGGGCAGGGCACCCCAAGAGGGACAAGATTCACAAGATTCACAAGTTGGACAAGTTAGGTTTAGACAATAGCTCTCGAGATAGAGCACTCTTGTAACCGTGATGATCATCATCGATATCAATGAAGCAGGATGTAGGATTTTACCTCCACCGTGAGGGGCCGAACCTGTGTAAAACATCGCGTCTCTCGTCCCGCTCAACCCCTCTCAAGCTACCACATAGATGCGTTGGCCACGCGACTAAGTCCTGACACTAAGGACATCTGCCGTGACAATTCCACGACAGTTGGCGCCCACCGTGGGGCCTGCGCACGGTGGTGTTGAGTTCTTGGAGGGTTCTCATCTAGGGTTCGAGGAGTTCGCGTTTGGCCGAAGGAAGATGATCACAATTTTCTGACGGAATAAAAGCTGGAGCAAAAGCGCCGCCGTGGGCGTTTCTTCCTTATCTAATTTACTTGTGTTTTACATAAACACCTCGAGGCGGATCCAGTTGGCATCTACATGCGTCCTCGGACGGCCTACAATCAATACCCCCGAAGACTGTTTTCAGACTCACCTCGTGGGAGCACAGGGTAAAGCTGCAGCCCGAGGCAGTATGAAGCAAATTAGGGATCTACTGCTAATAAACAAAGTCAATGGAATCTGTCCGTGTGCAGAACTATGGGGTCGATGGCAGCCAAACCACAAGGGAGTTATTTAGCTTGGCACGGATGTCGAAGCAAGTTCATTAAATCTACCACATGAAGATACTAGTTATTTCGATTCACACAGCCGGACGATCATCAATGGGAAATCAGATCTGTCTTTTCTAGAGACATCTCGCAAGTTTTCTTTTTGGTTTGTTGCGCTCGATGATGCAGCCTGAGCCGGCGCTGGCCTCGACCGAGCCGCCACCACGCACTGCTTCAGTTGCTGCCTTGGACCTTGGGCCGGGCCGCTCCTGTGGCCATGACTAAACCATCTTGGTTCCCGCCATGAGTCACGAGTATCATCGCCCGTCGCTACCTTGAGCCGGCCCGCCTTTACCGCTACGGCCTCGTCATGCTGCGGCTAAATAGATGAGCCCCTAACGGATAGTTGTCCAAGTCCGAGGTGATCAAAGACAGCTAAAGACACGTCACGAGCATCATCCATTGGTACAGCGGCGATCAAGACAGTTGCTTCAGCCCCGTGAAGTATCCGGATTGATCTCGCACATGCACATGAATCAAAGTTCCAGGTGCTGATTATTGCAAAGCTTGACAGATTCACTAGCTCCTGGACGACAAGAGACATCAACTAGTACATCAACACATCAATTATTGTGCTGCGTGCCAAGACAAAATTGCTGCTGTCAATACATCAAAACACGGGTCAAAATCTGATGCATATTACGTGGGCATGAAAGACACAATCTCCAATCCGCCAGAGTCGACCGATTCGCCTGCTTCTGCCGATGGGTCACTTCGACCGGGTCACACGACTGACACCTACAGTAAACCGTCAGCTAAAGATCAGCTGTCGTCTGGACGAATCATGTGCTATTTATCTTATTTATTTTTAAGCACATATTATTTCATTCGAACAAAATTACCTTAGACCGTATATTTTGATATGCAGGACAATTATTCATTATAAACGTGGTTTATACCATGGGTGCGGAGCATGCGCTGGCAACGTCCTGCCCGGTGTTCGTCCGTGTCACATTACATGGAGAATGGACGCGTGCAAAACGCCGCTCTTACGGCCCGATTTACATCAGCTTGCCGGGACCGCGCCCGCGATTAAACTCGTCCGTCCGTGCCGGTTTACGACACCGGTGCCGATTTTCCCCGTCCGCACCGTCTTGCAACGCCGCGGACTACTCATATTGTTTTCATCAAAGAACAATTACTTTGGTCTGTATGTTTTTATGTGCAGCAAAGGAGGTGCCATGTTGTGCCTATGAAGCATACGTCAGCACCATCACGCACTGGCGTCTGAGCCCGCTTACTGATGGAACAGGTATGTGCAAGCCGCCGGCTGTGCGACTTAATCTACGTCAACCTGCCAGAGCCGCGTTGAGCCGCCCTTGCCGCTTTGAGCCGCTGGAATTATATTAAGTCGACGGTCTACCTGAGCCGCCGGTACCATATTGAGTCGCTGGTCTGCCTGAGCCACCTCTGTCGTGATAAACGGATCATCCCTCGTCCAAACAAATCAGGTTTTATCCATTCAAGTTTGATTTATTAGCACATGTTGTTTTTGTCAAAGAACAAGTTTATCTTTGCCTTGGTGTGCAATATATTTTATGCAGGGCAATTATTTATGACAAAAAGTGATATTATACCGTAGAGATGGAGGCACGACAACATCTTTGGGCACAGGTGGTCATCATTACTCAACGGACTCCCGCACTATCTTACAACGCCGTGACCGTCTCTCGCGGCCGCACCGGCTTACAATGCCGTGGCCGTCTCTCGCGGCCGCACTGGCTTACAACGCCGCGGTCGACTCTCATGTCCACACCGGTTTAAAACGCCGCGGACGACAGATCTGTCAGCACCCGCGGCCGACTCGGCCGTGATTGATTTCAGTTTCACCATGGTGATCATCAACTCCGCGGTGATAATTGGTGACCTGACGCATCAGGTGAAATCCATCCAGCATATTTTTTATATATTGCTTTTGCTTTCTATAAAAGAGCAATTACCCCGGTTTGCAAGATGTCCCATGCAAGATTCAAACCGGTCTATATTACGGTTAATTATGAAGAATCTCAAGCCAACTCCTCAAGTCGCCTTGAGACTCGGGGGCTACGATGACATGACTCAGTAAATGATTGCCAATTTAAAGCAGATTCAAGAACTCCGGATCATTGGAGGGAAAAATAACCCGGTCCAGGAGGCTACTGCCTTATTGGTAAAAAAATTAAAGGCCGTCAGAAAATTTCCGCCTAACAATGATGCTTCGATTTACAATCCGGCTCAAGTTTGAGTTTTCAGGAAAAATTACAGGGACCAAAGAGAGTTTGTTGCACATCAAAACTCAAACATAAGCACCCGGCGAGCACAGCTCAGAAATATATCACTTGGGGGCTTTCGGCTTATTGAGCTAAGCTATGATTACCCTTTGATCTGGCTCGTAGCCACATTTACAGGTCACTTGGGGGCTTCCTATTCAAACATAGGTCGTATTTGAACCAAAGAGAACACAGCTGTCGTAACCCTTTTGATCGGCGCAAAGCCAAACTCACTAGGGGGCTTCTTGATCGTATTCGAACCATAGCTTAACCCCTCTTGGGTCCGACTTGGATCATATTCGAATCAGGGTCGTTAAAAACCTCGCAAGGTCATTTGGGGGCTTCCTATTCAAACATAGGTCATATTGGAACCAAAGAGAACATAGCTGTTGGTACCCTCTTGATCGGCGCAACGCCAAAGCCACTGGGGGCTACATGATCGTATTTGAAGTCCTAGCTTAACCCCTTTGGAACAGTTTACTGATCGTATTCGAATCAGAAAACCTCGATTTTTATTTGGTTTAAGTTTTTGCAAACAATCTTTTGGGTTTTGAGACTTTTTGCTCATATCTGAAGCATATAAGTGTGGTTTCATTTAAACCCGGCTTGGCTTTGGACGATAAGTCGCCAACATGTGACAATCATCATATATTTGGAAGTATTGGCTTCTAAGGATTGGGTTATCACCCTTACTGCACAGGTCATGTAAACCGGTAGTACAAATTAAATATCACAATAGTTATATGTGGGATATTATGATCCGCCCTGTGGTAAACTGCAAGGGGATCTTGTGATTTACTTATGTGCAGGATAAGACTACATTTGAGTAGTTACCTGCCCTGGCTTTTGACGTTAAGTCGCCAGGGCATATGTTGTTTAAACTCTGTGCAGGATTTACAGAGCTATGACTTACATAAATGATTAAGTTCCAGCCCATCATCAAAGATTGAAATTGGTGTCTCAAAAGGGTTATCAATTCTTGATTTTCTCAAAGGCTATAAGCCGCCGGGTTATAAAATTCCGGCTTACAATGGAAGCATATTAAATTGCCGTCAGCCAAGAGCCACCGGGTATCTAAAGCTCCGGATTTACTTGTCAACAGATAAGGTACTTGAATCTTTAAATAGCCAAACTTGGCTAGATTTTCATTATGATATTGAGTGACTGAGGTTTTCAAACCGGGTTATTGAAATCTTTAATAGCCAACATGGCTGGATTTTTATTATGGTTATCAGTAACTATTATTATGATTGAGGTTTTCAAAGTCGCTTCAGCGCAATAGCTAGTGTTTTATCAATGAATATGATTTATTCTACAATGGAAGGAATAGTCCCGAGTTGCTGCAGGCTTACAACCCGGCACTTGGGGGCTACCTTATTCATATTGAAATTATATCAAATATGCAAGTCCCATGTCACTACCAGCATGCACCATGGCACTTGGGGGCTAATGCAAAGACAATTTTACTGGCCTTATTGAAGACCCGACTCATCACATCATAATGAGCCGGCCCTTGGGGGCTACCAATTGCTCTTGTTAACCATTCAAGATACATAAGATTTTATCCCATTATATTGAAGGGTCCACTACTCAGTTGGTAAATCACAAAGCTCTTAACCTTGTGGACGTGGGTTCAAGCCCCATGATGGGGGTTACATCATATGATGTTCTTTTCAAAAGAAATATTTATAAAGTCCCAGCTCAATATTATCTTACTAAGCCAGCCCTTGGGGGCTTCACGTTGTTGTTCAAGTCTATATGATCATATTTATAAAGTGGCTACTCATTATTTCTTAATGACCCGGCCCATTGGGGGCTACACTGGTTGAAGCTTTTATGAGTATATGGCAATTACAAGTCCCAAGTTGCTGTAAGCATGACAACCCGGCACTTGGGGGCTACATATATGGAGTATTCACTCTTTACCAGTGACTAAGATGAACAACATGGATTTCTTCAAAATAGCAATATTTATATTGAAGGAAGTCTTAAGTCATCACTTTGTTTCTGCTCAAGACTTGGGGGCTACAGGTAATATGGATATAAGGGAGAAAAATCTTCAAATTCTCAGTTTTGAGTAAACCAGATTGACCTGGCGTCACAAATAACTATGACCCGGCGTCGGCAACAATTATGACCCAGTGCTATCAATATTTACAAACCGGATATTTTTGCAATGATAAACCAGCAAAATTCTACAAGCCGGCTGAAAGTCAGATGAGTATTTCAAGACCAATATTTTTTAAGCCGGCGCTTTGGAAGTTGATTCAAGTGGATTATTTGTTACAATATTTCTCTACAAGAGACCAATGTCAGCAAATTGACTTTGAAGCTGGCCTATTGGCCCGGATTTCTCAAAAGAAGTATCTGGATTTTTTACATTGACAAAGTCAAAACATATCTGCTAAGGGAGATTTGCTATAAGATCATGGACATGTAGATATCAACAAGGAAATGACGAGGACTTAACGATGATCAGACGCCGGCTTACAAGAATTTTTAACCGGGAGCACAACCTGTCAAATTTGTTCTTGTGTCTATTTTGCAGGATCAGTTTAACATGGATAAATCCAAATTAAACTGGGGCTAATGTCAGGGATATACCCTGCAGTATGACCCGGCCAAAAATATGACCGGACAGACTTGGCGATTCACTGGTGACCCTCCCTGACTTGGCGACTCACTAAGTGATCCGCCCGGATCTCCACTCACTGATGACCTCGCCGAGCCAGGTGACTCATTGGGGACCTGGCCGGCGGAACAGAGGATCAACAAGACCCGGTGGCCCAAGCAGACGGTTCATGGAAGGCCGGCTCGTATTATGGTGGGCCGGCTTAAGAGGAAAGCATAAGGAATATTCCCTTACAAAGGAAGCAAGACTAGGACTCCACTTGTAATAGAGTAATCCTAATCCTAATAGGACTAGTCATGTAAACCGCCCCTTCAACATATATAAGGAGGGGCAGGGCACCCCAAGAGGGACAAGATTCACAAGATTCACAAGTTGGACAAGTTAGGTTTAGACAATAGCTCTCGAGATAGAGCACTCTTGTGACCGTGATGATCATCATCAATATCAATGAAGCAGGATGTAGGCTTTTACCTCCACCGTGAGGGGCCGAACCTGGGTAAAACACCGCGTCTCTCATCCCGCTCAACCCCTCTCAAGCTACCACATAGATGCGTTGGCCTCGCGACTAAGTCCTGACACTAAGGACATCTGCCGTGACAATTCCACAACAAAAGTGATTTCGAGGGTATGGTCATCTTGCCTGCAAAGTTCTCCGAGAAGACGAAAGCTTGATCCTCGTAATCATACTCAACGGGTTCCTCGAACACGAACTCGACTCCCGGCTCTATCCAAGGCAAGAACACAAGCAAAGGAAACCACAATCAACCACGGTGCAATGCGCAAGCAACATGATGCAAAACATGGCATGATATGCGAGATGTGATATGCAATGCATATGCGTGCTCCAGAAGGAAAAGATTGAACCAGGCCTCAACTTGGCAAACCAAGAGTGCCGCTGGAAAGATGAGTTGATTTCGGTCGAAATCGATATAAATATCATTGGAATTGGATGCACGGTTTGCAAATGGCAAGCAAAACAATAATGGCACAAATCTGCGATTAACAGCACAATGCCATCTAGAATGCAACAAGAAACTAAGCTACTGCACTCTAACATAGCAACAAAGCACATGGTAGTGATCTACTCAAGATGACTGACAAAACATGAACACTGAGCTACGGCTAAATCACACAATAGCAGGTTCAAACAAGCATGGCAAAAGGGCAAAATATATCAGCATCACAGACTTAGTGAAAATAACATGTCAGGAATTAACATCAGGAAGCAATGTTTAGATCAAGATATCAACATGCTACATGATCTGATCATAGCAATACAAGGAATGGCATGAATCTACTCAAAGCGTATAACAAAAGTTCCTTACTGACCATAAGTCAAAAAGGATCATAAGATATGATGGCAACCATGTAAACATAGCAAGTTTCGTTAGCAGATTCAGACTTAGCAGAAAACTGGACATGGCAAAAACAGAGTTACGAAGGCATGTTCGCGAGCTCGATGCACTAACCACAAGGCATATCATGACAAGCTAAGCATACACCCAGCAAGAACACATGATCAAGAAGCTATCCATGGCAAGAACAATCTCATAGCATGAAAGGATCAACTACAACAACCTTGGCAAAATTGATTAACACGTAAACAATCTGCCAGGAACATTTTATATCAAAAGTAGAGCAAGATTGAGTCATGCTAGGGCACTCCATAAATTCAAACAAGGGCATGGATGTATAGAGCATAACAATATCTCAAAATCATCCTTACTGAACATACTCAAAAGAAGCATGGATCACTCTGTAGCAACATGAATACATGGCATAAAAATAACAGCAGAGCAAAGACTTAGTGAAATTCTAAGTCTCTGAAATCAGTAACATCACGAGAGCTACTTTGCATGCTTGTGCTATTCACCACATTGATCACAAAAATACATGGCATACACCCCTGTAAAGATGGCATGGCGTATAACAAAACACATGTAGGGCTCAAGTCCATAGGAGGCACACAATAATCGTGGCAAAAATGACAAATGCTCATAACTGATAAGAATCAACACCTAACATTATGAAGCACTCTTGCAACAGCAATTAGGGCATCAAGATGGACTCAAACAAGCATGATGCAATGGATTGAAATGAAGAGGACATCCTTATGAACAATTTGAGAACTCATGCACGCAAAACGGAGCTACGGATGAGGAGATATGGCATGGCAAAGGTAGCACCAGAATATGCAAATCTCTGGACTTAGAGAAAATTCGAGGGGGGGGGAAGTCAACCTGCGGATCTGGATCTAGATCCAGATCAAGGCAGGGCCGGGCTCACCGGAGGAGGGCCGGGGCGGCGCCGGCGGGATGTGGCGCATGGCGGCGACGGGCAAAGGCGGCGGCAGCGGCGAGGCGCGGTCGGGCCCGGCACTGGGCGAAGGTGGCGCTGTGGCCGGCGGCAGCGCACGCGGTCGTCGGCGGCGGAGCGGCGCAGGTCATCGGCGGGAGGTGGTGGAGGCGAGCGCGAGCGGCGGGGCAGGCGCGCGGTGGCTCAGGACCGTTGCGGCCCGGGGCGGGCCGGCCTCGGGCCCCGGCAGGCCGCGGCGGTGCGCGAGGAGAAAGAGGGAGGCGGCGCACTGAGGTGGCGGCGCCTGGTTGGCTGGGGCGGCGGAGTAGGCGACTTGGCGCACCATGATTCGTCGGGGTGACACGTCTAGCGAACATGTCCGACGCGGGATGGACGTGTCCGGCGGCGCGAGGAGGGAGATGGCTAGGGTTTATCCGCGAAATTTCGGGGAGGCACACATATAAATAGGTAGAGGGAGCTGGGAAAGTCCAACTGAAGTGCCGTTTTCGGCCACACGATCGTGATCGGAGACCGAGAGGATGGAGGGTGTTTAGATGGGTTTGGGCCACTTTGGAGGGGTGTTGGGCTGCAACACACACGAGGCCTTTACGGTTCCCCGGTTAACCGTTGGAGTAACAAACGGACTCCAAATGGCATGAAACTTGACAGGCGGTCTATGGGTGGTAAACCAAGGTCGCTTGGCAAATCTCGGTCCGTTCCGAGACAGTTTAACACCCGCTCACGAAAAGAGACAAAAGGGGGCGCCGGAGGACGTAGGAGTGTTGGATTGCAAACGGACAACGGGGAAAAAGCTCAGATGCATGAGATGAACACGTATGCAAATGCGATGCACATGATGACATGATATGAAATGCATGACACGCAAACAAATGACAAGGCAACAACAGCGAAAAACTGGAAGACACCTGGCGCAACGGTCTCGGGGCGTTACACAAAATTTGACCATAGATTTAACTGACAAAATGGTAATGCATGTCACTAAGAACTATATCATTGGATTCGTATTTGAACATAATTTCAAATGGTGTAATTTTTAGTGACATGCATTGGCATTTTCTTAGGTAAATCTATGGTCAAAATTTTATACTAAATACGAGGTAGTATTCCCTCCGTCCCAAAATTCTTGTCTTACCTTTGTTTAGATATGGATGTATCTAACACTAAAATGTAACTAGATACATCCGTATTTAGACAAATTTAAGACGAGAATTTTGGGACGGAGGGAGTACAAAAGTGGGCTATGTAGGCCAAAACATGTGCCAAATGCACTTGTGATGCATTTGGCATCGATGCCCCTCCATTGCTCACCTGGTGCCCCAATCTGGATCACCTACTTTGCTCCCGTGCCAAATTAACTCACGCAATGAAAAAACACTATGCGGGAGAGAGAGAGGACTGAGGCAATAAAAAACACTTGTTTGGGAGAGTGAGAGGCTAGTGTAGTTGGTTTGATTTATTTGTTTATACATGTGGGTCTGTGTGCACACCGGTGCCAATTCTCTCACATCGCGAGAGCGGTGCCAAAAATCTTTTGATTTGACATCGATGCGTATTATCTGGCATACTTTTGCGAAATATGGATCATCTACATAGTGGAAGGCAACAAATGCCCAAGATCTTCACGTGCTCCTATTTAAATGAGAGGAAACAGAAAGAGAGAGAGAGAGAGAGTGAAAAAATATCACTAGCCAGCCAACCCTATCATATGAGCGAATGATATTGGTACCTCTTGATGACACAACAATCTTATGCAGCCAGCTACTCTAATATGTTCTCTTCTTTTGCAGATAAAAAAGACACGAAAGTTAAAAATGTGCTGCACTATAACAATCTCATCGAATGCCTTAATCTCCCTCTTACATAAATTGATTTGATCGACTACCGGGGCAGCACATCTGAGATTAAATTGGCCAGGCTCTTTGTTCTGGAGGCAAGTGTGCTCAAGGTAATGAGGTTTGGCATTCTCTGGCGCAACAATGAATGGCGTGCTGATCACCGCAAGCGTCTAAGCCTAAATGACAAAGTCTCCGCAAAAGCTGAATTTGTTTTTGAAACATCAAGTGGCCAGAGACTCGAAAACTTATTTGCCCATTAGTGACATGTCAGGGCGGTGGATTTTAGTTTGTACGATAATGCTGCATCCACCTAAAGTAACGAAAGTTCTTACGTAAACTTCCTAGTAATTCCCTCTTCGTAGGTGCAGCATTACTCCTAACATTTGTAATATCAGTTTGAAACTTGTAATATTGTCGTGTCCTATTCCTGTGTTTTCAAAATCCTGTGAATCAAACAGGTCATGAGTTGGTGATGATGGTGTGCCTCCCATCTTTCACCAATAGCCGTAGGATCTAGATCTGACGCATACAAACCAAGCTTCTCCATTTTTGCAAAAAGATGCCCGCACTTGTTCCCTATTTACAAACAACTCCTTGTCTCTCATAATCAGCCTTATCTCCTCCCCACCACATCTAGAAGGCCGTGGAAAAATCTAGCGCGATGGACGCTACCGGAGCCGTCCACCCCCAATCTTGGTGTTCCGTGCAATGAACGGGCATCTACGCATGGGAAATTATGTCGAACAGGGCTAGTTGTAAGAAGGCTAGCTCTACAGCCATGATGATAGTGACTGTAGATGGTGAGGCTGACTATGGTATGCCGAACACGGCTCCAATACTCAGGTGTCATCTCCGGCCCAGGGTCTTGTCACTTCACTGTGAGGGGCAGCACGTAATAATTTGACCAACGGGTAGTACAGTGCTAGTACTCCTACTACTACATTGGTAATACTAGTACTAGTACTAGTAGCACCACCGTCTGGATTTAGGAGTACTACCACGTCCATCTGGATTTTAGTATTTGACTAGCAATATCTAGTAATGCATGTCACAAAAAATGTACTACTCCCTTTGTAAATAAATACTTGGTGTCTTATTCGTATCGGCGAGAGAACTTAATGTTTTTTTGCTAACTAGAGTACTAATAGGATTACATGCAATGAACTAAACACTGCATGTCATGTTTGGTAATCTCAAGTCATTGAAAGCATGCACGTCCCACATCTCTCATTGGTTGATATGTCATGAAATAAGAAACAAGGAGGGAGTTAATGCACCGTGCCTAAGTATTTTGGGACTATTTGGTTTTCGTAAGGTGACTTACACAACATTTTTGTTTACATGCATTAACATTTTATTAGTTAAATCAAAGGTCAAAACTTGGCACAAAATGCAAAGGGGACCAATATACCAGTAAACATCAAACTTCTCTCGTTTGGCCCCAACTACAGGTCCGGTGAGATGACTATACTGCACCGGCACGGAGGGGGACGCAGCTTCATTGACTTAAGACAACTGCCCTTGGGTGAATGACACGTTGGCCCAGGGGGTGGCTGGCCCACCTATCATACAGCCAAAGGCAGGTGCAGTAGAGGGCCGAGGAGTAGTACGAAATCCTACGCACCTATGCACGCTAACCAAGGGCAAGAGTGATCACTCGAATCGCAAGATCAGTTGACTAGAAGGTAAGCTAGACCCATGGAGGCGATGAGCGCGAGCATCAGTTGGCTGTGCCGGATGGTCCACGACGCCGGCCTACGGCCCGGCACCGAGGAACGTCACCAGGTAGTATTACTTGAGGCCACCAGGGCGAGGGGCCGCCTGGACGACAACTTCGTCTCCTTGTTCGACGAGGTCCTTGTCAGTTTCCTCGACAAGTTCACCATCGTCAAGAAGCTTGCGGACGACTTTGACGTAAGCCTCCAGCCGACGCGCCTAGGCTCTGCAATGCCCGCCACCCTCAATGGCCACTATGGTGACAACCTCTTCGACGCACTGGTGACCCTGCGACTGCCCGCCGTCGCGCCGGAGAATGTCCACCTCGAGGTCGCGCTCGCCGTGCAGCGCCTAGCGTAGTAAGACACCATCGACATAATCACCCACGTCTACGCGCAAATCGTCCACAAGGACTGCTACATGCAAGAGGAGGACGATAGGACACTGGCCTTCTTGGACCATAGGGAAACCTTGGACGGCACTGTTCAGAAGCACGTTGAGCTCGACGCCAACGCTGCTGCTCCTCACACGTCGGTTGGTGACCCAACGCACTAGGGCGTGAGGATGTCGTTGATGGATGCGTATGTATTTTTATCTTTCCGTCAAATCCATGTAGTAGTATATGATACTACAGTAATTATCTTACCTTTCGCATCAACTTCATAATTTTCATACGTACTCCATGCATGAACAGCGCCAGAACCAAACTTCTCCTTACACTAGGCAAAATCGTTATTTTCTATCTATCGGTCGCGCCATGGAGCAGAACCAAATTTTACATGTTACAAGTTCAAAAGGAAAAGCCTATCGTGTTCGCGTCGCACCGCCACACGGTTGGTCCGGCACGCTGCTCAAGCGGGAATGCGTGCGGCGTTGCATTTTCACTTACAAGTGGGACCGCAGTTGAGCAAACTGACTATCGGCCAACCCCCACCTCGCCCACCGCGCGATGGCTGAGAAAACGGGAGGTAGAAGAGATGGCTGTAGCACGGACTCCAAGAAAATTGGTGTCGGATGGGCCTCGTGTGGGTGGCGTGTGTCGTACTGCTAGACGTGAATGCTAGTTATGGCCCATGCCACCCCACTATATCGAGCCTATATCAAGGTACATAGAACAAATTTCCTGCAGTCCGTGCTCAGCCCCTCCTCTATCTCTCTTCTCAGCCAGCCAGCGGACGCGCGGAGCCCATCCTCTTTTTGCTCACATGCGGCCCCACATGTCAGTGAAAACACAAGAGGATCCACTGAACCTGCACATCTTTCACCTCGACGTGCTGGTGATGAAAAACAAATCCAATAAAGATCTTCGGTGGCCGCTTTTGGAGTTACTCAAGAGTAGTAAGATTCTATTTACAGTTTAACCCAAGATACATATCTCGTGGCTTCAACTACCACTCTATTTTCTTTCATGACACGACCTGGATGCTGGATGTCCCACGTGTCGGCAAAAGGAGGAAGAACCCGACCAAATCTTCGGTTGTGCTCTCGGATTAGACTAGTTGTGCTAACATAAAAATTTTATTGTATACTCCCTCCGTTCCAAAATACTTGACTTCCATTTGTCCAAAAATGGATGTACCTATATACTAAAACATGTCTAGATACATATATATTTTGACAAATAGAAGACATGTATTGTGCAACGGAGGGAGTAGAATGGATGCAAGTTTTTGTATTGGGAAGAAGAGTACATCCATATATTGATAGAGCGCAATTTAGTAGATGTTCTATCACTTTTAGCTAGCACAGAGGCTAGAGATGAGATTAGTGCACTTGTTGATACTCCTACTAGCATAGAGGCTAGACATGAGACTAGATGCGAGGAAGCAACGCCTACTTCTTTACACTCGAAGAAGAAAGAAGCATGCAAGATCGAGCCTCCGCAGATCAACAATGAACGCATCGAGAAGGCACTAATCCAACTTACAGGAGTAGTAAAATGTAGACTTGTGATTCTTGCTTTCTTTGGTCTTGCTTTTCTAATAAAAATTATCGTTGGAGTTCGTGCAAAACGGAGGTCCGTTTGGGGTCGTGCATTGGAGTTGGCCTTACATGTGGGACCATAGTTAAGGAAACCGACTATCGGCAAACCCCCACCCCGCCTGCCACGCGATGGCTGAAGTTAGAGAAACGACGAGGTTGAAGAGATTTCTCTAGCACAGACTCCAAGAAATAATATGGTGTTAGATGGATGTCGTGGTGGTGGCGTGTGCCGTACTCCTGGATGTGAATGCTTGTTCTGGCCCATGCCACCCTACTACTCCTACTACTTACTCCTACTATATAGTACCAGTATCGAGGATTCGAGGTGCTGGTTACGTAGAAGACAGGCAACAAGCTTGTCGAAGATAGCAACAACTTGATAGTTGTTGTAATTCCAAGAGCGGTTGGGAACTCGACAAATTGCTATCTTCCATAGAAGACAGTCACCATGATCGTATTTGAATGTGCGTACAATACCGGTGTGCTCAACCTCTGGGCAACCTGCTGATATTTTTGGAAGTGGAACCCGGTCACGAGTGTACACATTCACAAGTTCCCACTCGCAGTTGGACCCAATGTAAACAACCAAATCTCCATTTGCGCCAGCCCAAGCCTTTCCCTCAAGCGATGGCATCTTAACATCATACGTATCATTATCAAGCGGCATCAACTTGCGCAGGGCGAGGCCTCCGTCGTGCCGGCGCCAGTCATCAGGTTCACGGCGAAGAAGATAGGGGATATCAAACCACTCCTTGACTCTTGGGTTCCTTGTAACAATACCGGCGCCGGTCATCAGGGTCACGGCGAACGAACCTGCCATGTTAGCCAAGGTGATGAGGTCGCACCGATCAATGAGTTCCTCCACCACGTCATCTTTCAGATCGGGACAAGAATAACGGGGTCGTTTCCGGCCTGTTCCCTCCATGGAGAAGACGATCGAACAATGGCAGAAGAAAGGGTGAAGGGTTGAAGGAAAATGGAGGTGGGAGAGGAAGAGCATGTGACAGCAGTTCCAAATCGAGAGGCAAAGGCGAAGAGTCGGTGGACGGTTGCGAGTTTTCCACGGTTCACGAAGAGGCTCCCCGGCCTACACGTCCGTTCGGAAATACTCCTACTAATCACCGTCGTCTCACTGATATGTTGGAATGGGACCACATGTCAACGAAACATGGTGTGTAATTTCTCATGCAAAATGCGATATGGCCGCGTTGGCCTGAGGTGCCGCATTAGTTATCGACCTTTATTTTTTTAATGGCGTGCCTATCAGTTTCGAAGCACGACTAACTGGTACTGTACTCAGATAAAATATAAACTACTCTACCACTATTCCACATCCAGTACTAGTAGTATAAAAAAGATATATAGGCTGGAGCTTCAGCGCTTTCTTGCTAAGGGCTGCCCACTTGGTTCACACACTACCACCATCTCTCCAGATCTAAAAAAGACGGTCCCTCTCTCCCTTCTCACCGGTGGTCACAGATCCGCCGGGGAAGAAAAGGACATGCAACATTGACGCACTCGTCGTCGGCGAGCGAGGTCACGCACTGACGACAAGGCCGTCCTCTCAGACCTAGCGCCCGCGCGGGATGGCCTCCGCCCCCAAGCTCGCTGCCGTAGTGTGTGCGAAGGACAACAACCACGTGCGAAGCCACGTCCCGCCGTCCCTCAAGTATGCTACCTCTTTTCGAACCATAACCTTGTTCTATTGCCCCATCTTCCACGTCGTTGCATGTGGATCTTTTTCCACTCCACCATCTTCCCAATTTGCTATCCTCTGCTCTGCTGGCCACGCAGACGAAAACCATAATTTGCACTATTAAAGGAAACCCTACTTCATGCAGACTAATCCATGTCTGGGTTGAATAAGGAAAGGAAGGGAGACTATATTGTCCAAGAGAGTAGGAATCGAACCCGCATCTAGGTTGAAAAGGGGAAACTCAGTAGCTAAGGAACGAGTCTCATGTCTCTTGGTTGAAGAAGGGTAGAAAGGCATGACAACGCAATAGAGAATGACTAGGTCGATCGGTTTGTTGTCCTCGCATAGGAAAAAGGTGGCTAAAGAGAACAAAAATGGGACGTAATCCACATATGCTGCCTGGATATTTGTTGCTTTGGGCAACCATACCCCCTCACCACTCTGCGTCCATGGAGGTACATCGTACTGGTGCTCCCACTGTCCGAATGGGCCTCCCATGCTCTTATTGCCACTTTATTTGCTGTTAGTATAACGCCAGCAGTCAAGTCAAGCAATGCTACTACTAAACTGATGCCACATTTAACTAATGCCGCTTTCATTCTAATGCCACCGATAAATTTAAGCAATGCCATTTAATGTCACTGGATTAGATCAGGGTTAGCTATTGATTGTGGATGTATTAATGATTTTTCAGCTAAGGCATTCTAATGCTGTTGCACAGCCAGTATACCAACGATGAAACTTGTTACTACCTTCAGATTTTTGCACTGTTAATGCTTATAGATTACATACCTCACTTTCATGAGATAAGTTAATTTTTTTGTACAGGGTCACCAAAATGCCAAGGCGCTGATGTCATTTTATTTTGGTTAAACTGCACAGACAATTATGAAGACAAGAGGAAAGATCAAGAGTGGGCACCTCCTCCTCCGGCTGTTCTCTTGATTCGTTCGATCATTTTTTTATGTTTGATCGATTATCAAGATTCGGATAGCAATTTTTAAGGTTCCCCCGAGTTCGAAATGATATTTACCTTGGAGGCACACGGTTTGCAATTTTTTATACTATCATTAGTTAATAATGCTAGTTACCTTCAGACTTTTGTATTTGGTTTAATGCTCATGCACAGCTAGTATACCAATGCTGAAACTTGTTACCTTCACATTTTGTATTGTTAATTCTTATAGAAACCTTCCAGTGCTAGAGTTTATTGAAATCTGTTTAGTAAAACCATTGTACTGTACCCTGTAATAAACTAACTACTCTACTGTTGCACTAGCCACTGTATTAGTGTATATTTGTAGTATTCGAATGGCGTTGCATTAGCGTATGGACATAAATAAAAGTGTGGCAAGCTTTCCCATATATGAGCTCAAGAAAACTACTACCTCTTTTTCTAAATACTAGACGTTTGGGTACTTTAAATTGAACCGCGAAAACGTCTTATATTAAAGAACAAAGGGTGTAGAGTTCACACCTTTGTTAAAATTAATGTTCATTATGTTATCGGAGGAGGTCTGTATGTTTGTCTCTAATGCCTGTCGACTACATACCTAACATCATGATGTAATGTTAAGTCATTTCCTTTTGTACAGTGTCACTGAATTGTCAAGGCGGTGATGGCATTTTATTTTAGTAGAACTTCACAAAATTTGCTTAAAAGAAGAGGAAAGGTCAGGAATGGCTCAGTTTTTCAGAAAAAACTATGTATGCCTTCCTGACATCAGCCGATGTTGCTTTATTTATTCCTTCAAATAGGTGGTTAGAAACAGTCTTGCTACCCTTTCCCATTAAGAAATTGGAATGCTTATATTTGTGAGTCTATGCTTCAACTAGTGCCACTTTTAGAGTAATCACACTTTCAATATCTATGCAAACAGGGATGCTCGATTTTAGTGGAACTGCACAAAAAGTCCAGCTGGTTCAACATTAGGAGCATGTTTTTTTCCAAGCCTTTATATCCAATTGGTGGCACTATGAGCTGTTCATTACGAAGGTACATGGTTTGCTACTATCTTGCTAGTCTTTTTGTATTGTCATTAGATAGTAATACTAGTGGTTTGCATGTGAATTTATAGGCAGCGTGGACCTACATTGGAGGTGCAGGACAGGATTCAATGATTGGATGCTCAATTTCGGTTGTATCGATTTCACCTCTTCCATCACTGTGAACATGGATATCCTTGGTCTGATGAAGAATAGGCGCTATATTTCTGCTCTGAACCACTAAATCAATTCAGTATGAAATTGTCCAGGGCAAAACATAACTATATCAGATTGTCCAGTGCAGAACCGGAAGAGACATGTTTAAACCGAAGAGATGCTAACCGGAAGATGCTAACCGGAAGAGACATGTTTAAACCGAAAATACAAGGTGTTGTATATGTTTACTAGCTGCTTGATATTTGTGCAGATAGAGATGTCTGCCCGTTGCTATTTGGCAAACAAACAAAGTGTCCGCAATTTTGGTTGAACTTCATAAGAGAATAGTATAGTCACTGCATGCAGTGCCATTTGAAAATAGACACAGAAAGATTGGATAGTCACTTCATGGACTGCAGAAAAGTAGTACTGTACTATTTATTGGCCAACACTAGGTGCTTCATTGCTTTGGTCTGATTATACAATGGGCATCATTTTGCCTAAGTTAAAGTTTGTATTCCGAATATAGTCTCGCGGTGTGATCGAGAGAAGACCAAATCATATTGCAGTGGATGTTCCTCCATCATGTGTGGCTCATTCTCATGGTTCCAGCTGTTGGTGAAACCACTTACGTTTGCAAGAGGAATTGTAGACTTCACAAACAAATTTGTCTTTCAGTCTGTACTGAATGTTGGCCAAGAGAAGCATCCATGTTAGTAGGAAGAACATATGTTTTTTCTAGATCTTTGCTTTTGGAGCTACATATTTGTATATGATCTGTGAATCATTGAGATGCATTAACATGTTGATCTTATGTATGGGAATCGTACTAGTTAGTTTTATTTGCGACGCAAGATCCGAAGTGGCTGATCTTTGCTTTTGGAGCTACATACCTATTATATAATTAAAATAGAAGTTCAATGAGCCATCACGTTCGTCCACATAGATTAAATTATGTCAACCATTAATTTAAAAGATTAACGGCTATGATTTAAAGATGTCAGCGTTACATAGAAATATTGTCAAGTATAAACAATTCAACATGTCACGTACAATATCTTTTTTTAACTGTCACATACAATTTATTTTTTTAGATCTGCCACGTACAATGAGCAACTCAGTTCGGACGTGTTTATTATTGACAGGCAACCGTGTCCAATGCAGTTTCTTACCTGGAAAAGCCGGCTAAGTTGGTAAAAATAGAGCACATACCGAGAATACGAAGAAGGCGTACCCTCCAAGGACACCCACGCAAGTGTGGAGGCTGCTGCACACACGTTTGCATGCATGGAGGCTGTTGTACACACGTTTGCATGCACGGTTTTCTTTGTGGGGACGTTTGCATGCATGTTAATAAATGTAAACGGACTCCAATATGGTCTATCAATATTTTTCAAGTACAAAACGCATGCATGCATGAAGCTAGGGTGCTCAACCAAAAGTTTGCATGCACGTGAACGTCCTAAACGGATTCACTATAGCCTATTAAAATTTTGAGCTGCAATGATGGTTCAGATTAAACTAGCAAAAGTTATCAGTAAGGGACGCAAATCTAGGGGGGGATAAGATTAATCAACCTATGCATAAAAAGTCATAGAGGCTGGGAGATTCATTATATTAGTAAAAACATCCATAACACAGATTGATGGACTATGAAAATTTGAAAGAAATCATTGGCTCGAGAGTTTCTTATTATGATTAGGAAATTTACGTAGGCACTTACATAGACTTCAGATATATGTCTTGCATAGGAGTCCTTGGTTGATGTCATGATGCCGACGGTGATGAAACACAAAAGAGCAACGAGCAATTATATTTGTGTTCCACACATGAGTAATATTAGCCAACGCTAATTCGCTAGGCCATCTCATCATTTGCAGGTGACAGAAATAGCACTATGATGATCTAATCACTAGCCGGCCTCACATTATGCACCTAGGAATTCAACGCTTTGAGTGCACTAATGCGCCTCCGGATCAGGCTAGATTAGATCACCAATACATGTTCAGTGCTATTCTATAGGGTGTGCCAAATCTATTGATATAGCAATATTTTCACATTTCTCCCTTACGCATAGTTTGGGTTAACTGTAATTTTTGTGATCTCCAATATTTACCTCAGGGTTAACATAAATTGCCATGGGGCACACAAAAACACACACACAATCCAAACATGCATACTGTTGATCAAGAAAAGTAATCAATAATGAACTACACTTATAGTTGTTTGACCAGGACTTTGGTGAAAGTAAATGATGCTATCAAGCATACAACAATTCTTTTAGTGGTTGGAATTGATCTATGTAAATATGTATTCTATTCAACTTGGGTAAACAATTACATATTTTTCCACTAACATGAGAACCCTGCAGTTGAAACTGCCATGCAGGCTAACCTTGGCACAAAATAGAGAAATGAAATTTTATATTTAAACATTAATTTCTAATAAAAGAACTTTATTAGTATACCATATGTACTTACCTATAACTTCTTTTTGTTATCACATTTTTCTCAAGCTACTACATTCCACTTTTCCAAAAAAGATAAAACAAAACTATCCAAATGTGCAGGCCATCTCAAAGAAAAAAATTAAAAATTATCCAACACTTGGAGATAAGAGAGAACAAATGGTTGAAACAAAAAAACCAGATAAAACTATAAAAGTATGCACAAAAAGGAAATTCGTTAGACATCATAGAGTGTAGGAAAGTTCACTATCGCGGTAAAAATATATCACCCACTCAACCTCATATGCATCCTACATCCATCCATAGGAGTCTGGCTTACCTCATGAGGTTAGGGGTTTAAGGCAATAATTATGAAAACATAATAAGAAATTTGAATTGTTAAAAAATCATATAAAGTTCCTTTCATTCAAAGAAGGCTGACGTAGACAAAAAACACATGAGATTTGTTGTGTCAATAATAAATATTATATGATGAGAAAAAATGCAATTATGTCTATGGTAAATAAGATAGGAGAAATATAACATGGGGATGAGCATACTACTCAAACAATGGATATTGGGCCAACAAAATCATAAAAACAACATAACCACTTTTTGAGGTAATAATATAACTATTGAGAGAGAACAACAGAAGAGACATATAAATGACTAATTCATCTAAATGCAGTTCCACCAATCAAACAAAGTGGTACAATCAATTGAACTAGACAAACAACACTTATCTTAAAAGGAGACTTGCATGTCATTCTTAATAATCCATTGAGTCTTTAAAAGTTTAGAAACATGTTTTTTAATAACAGTAGGAAGTATCTAATTAGGAAACAAGTATTGTAATTTCACACAATTTGAGATAGCAAAGGGAATATAAACAATAAATGTAGCCGCGCAAATGCGCAGGTGAACCTGCTACTTTGTATATGATCTGTGAATCATTGAGATGCATTAACAGTTACTTATTTCTGTTCGCTCAGTGTTTACAAGTTACTGATCGATCATTAGCTAGACTACAAATGCGCTCCTAGCAGTTTTATTTGCGATGCAAGAAGCGAAGTGGCAGTTTTTTGAATAAAAATGCCTACCTCTGAAGAAACTGACAAGCTACACTATCGATCCTACACGGATAAAAATGCCAACCTCTGAAGAATCTGACAAGCTACACTATCGATCCTACACGGATAAATAGCGAATCACGCACGTACTACCTCCTTTCCGTTTTGCAGGGTTAATTCAAGAAACGACCTATGATGAAGCTATATACTTAGGGTAGGGTCATGGATCTGTCCAACATTCCCTCCCCAAGGACACCTCTACAAAGAATCAGAAGCAGTCGAAGAGAAATCATCATCCACTCGACTATGAAGACGTGCTCACTCGACCACCACGAAGACACTCGACCACCAAAAGATGAGAAACTCTCTACTCTACAACGGTCAGGACTTAAACCATTGCTTTATGGGCATTTATAACACTTTACTGCAAACATTACTAGTAATGCACCACCTTTATGAGCATTGAACCTGGTGTAACGGAGGGGAGCTGGGGTCCTGGCATACTCTATATTAGCCACCCCCCTCCTCTGGGACAAGGGTTGGCACTTTCTGTAATTCACACACATATATTCAGTCGACCGCCTCAGGGATCCGAGACGTAGGGCTATTACTTCGTCCGAGAAGGGCCTGAACTCGTAAACTCGTGTGTACAACTTCTGCATAGCTAGGATCTTGCCTCTACATTCCTACCCCCCTATTCTACTGTTAGTCCTAGAACCACGACAGCTGGCGCCCACCATGGGGCAGGTGTCTTAGCGACTTATTGGAAAAGTTGCAATTTTTCCGATCCCCTTCATCATGGTTCCAAGCGGAGGTTTGGCTGAGGGCCGCGAGATCTGTCTCGGCGCGCTCGTGTTTTTCGCAGACGACTCCGCTTGGCTTCAGGAGGCACCACTCGACGACGAAGCGCTCCCCGCCCGCGGGGCGACGCACTTTTGCGCGTGCGTCCGTGGCGTCCTCCTGCGGCAACCGTCGACCTAGTACCAGTCGACTCCAGCATCTTTCCCCCTCCCTGCGACCCGCCGGAGCTAGCGCACCGGTCGGTCGAGGCTTCAGCGGTGGGTGAAGCATGCGGTGGCCCGCCAGTCGGCCACCCCTCAAGTCGCGGCGATCGAGCCCGACGAATCTCTCTATGGCCTGTTCGATCTGTCGACTGGCTCCGTAGAGACCGCATCCGAGTGCGATAGCAGCGACCCAGCGGCGGAAGTCCTGATGGTCAATGGACCATGCAGTCCCCATGGCTTCAATCGTGAAGACGGAGGTGACAGGAACGGCGATCCGTCACGCGTTCACGAGGAGTACCGCCCCGAACCCCTCTCCTCGCAGTAGAGGGAAGAACTTCGTCGCCGGAACATGGATGCCACACATAGTCCTATAGTTGGAGATTCCCCTGAGGCCCAGTCCTTGGAGCAGGCGCGGTTGGCCAACCTTGCTGAGCGCACTCGATTGGAGAACCTCCAGCGCGCACTCGACCATCGCGCTCGACAGCGTGCTCCTGAGTCCAGTCGACATCAACTTTTTCCACCTCTGACTCGTGTATATCGAACCCCCATCCAGAATCTAGCAGCTGCTACCCGGATAGCAGAGTCGATCCAACCTTCCCAATCGGAAGCTGGCTGAGGTCTGGTGCAAATCAGAGCCTTGCTCCGGGCAGCGGGGGAGCAGAATACGGTCGTATCTCAGTCGCGGAGTAGGATCCATAGCAGGTCCGTGGTTGCAGACATAGTTCAGTCGGCCCATAGCCCAAGATCGCCCCCGAGGCGTGAGGGACGTGGAGATCGACGTGATCAGTACAGAAACCGAGAGCAGTATGATCTCTGTGCCGATCGTGATGATCGTCGTCGAGTGCCCATGCCTCCTCCCAGGAGTGGGTCATACGTCCCTCGGCCACATGAAGACAGATGCCCTCACAGTGTCGGAAGAGGTATTCTAGTCGACCCCAGGGAGCCAGGCCTTGATGCAAGATCTATTCTCGTGCAGGGCTTGGTTGACAGAAACAGAGCTCATCGAGATGGCCATGACAGATATCCGCAAACCAGCAACAATGTGCATGTCTCTGGTCCAGAGTGCTTCAGCAGAGCTATCAGAGCTGCGGTGATTCCCCCCAACTTCAGGTTGGCGACTGGAGTCAGTAAGTTCACCGGAGAGTCCAAGCCTGACACTTGGCTTGAAGACTACTGAGTGTCTATCCAGATTGGTGGCGGCAACGATGAAGTGGCCATGAAACACCTTCCTCTGATGTTGGAGGACTCTGCTAGAGCATGGCTGGATCAGTTGGCTCCTGGCAGCATCTATACATGGGAAGATCTCGCCCAAGTGTTTGTCAGAACGTTTGAGGGTACATGCAAACGGCCAGCAGGTTTGACAGAATTACAGTGTTGCGTCCAGAAACCGAATGAAACTTTGAGGGATTATATCCAGAGATGCATCACCCTACACCACACGGTAGAAGATGTGTCTGATCATCCGGCAATTTGGGCTTTCAAGGAAGGCGTCAGGTATCGGGAGTTGAATCTAAAATTCAGTCGGACAGGAAACATGACTCTGACTCGGATGATGGAAATTACCACCAAGTATGCCAATGGTGAAGAGGAAGAGCGACTCCGGAGTGGCATGCACAAAGCAATCGCTCATGAAGCCGGAGGAGGAAACTCCAGTAGGAAACAGAAGCGCAAGGCCGAGCCAGCTGCTCCTGGTGAAGCCTTGGCCGTGGTACAAGGAAAATTCAAGGGGAAGCCCAAGGGGTCGTGGAACCCCAAGAAAGTAAAAGATCAAGATGGAAATGACGTGTTGGATCTGCCATGCCATATCCACACCAAAAAAGATGAAGAAGGTAATTTCATTTACCTGAAGCATGCCACTCGGTAGTGTCGGCTCCTAATCCAGCAGTTCCGAGAGAAACAACCCAAGGAAAAGGATAAAGAGCCAGAAAAGGCTGAGGATGAGGAAGAGGATGACAATGGTTATCCCCACGTGAATTCCACTCTGGTGATTTTTGCTGACGTTGAGAGCAAAAGTCGATTGAAAGTCATCAATAGGGAAGCGAACATGGTCGCTCTGGCGACACCCAGTTACTTGAAGTGGTTGCAGACTGCCATTACATTCGACCAGTCTGATCATCCAGCGCACATCGCCACCCCTGTGAGGCAAGCACTGGTGGTCTACCCGGTGGTCGAATTCACTCGACTGACAAATGTCCTGATGGACGGTGGCAGTGGCCTGAACATACTATATGCAGAAACATTCAAAGGAATGGGCATTCCGATGTCCATACTCAGCGAAAGCCATATGAGTTTCCATGGTGTCATTCCAGGCAAGAAGGCTGCATCCCTCGGTCAGATTGCACTCGACGTGGTTTTTGGTGATTCCAAAAATTATCGCAAAGAAAAGTTGACGTTTGAAGTTGTGGATTTACAGAGTGCTTATCATGCAATTCTAGGTAGGACAACTTATGCATGATTTATGGCTCGACCATGTTACGTGTACCTCTAACTGAAGATGCCTAGTCCCAGAGGAGTGATCACTATCTCTGGGAATCGGAAGAAGGCAGAAGAGTGCTTCTCGAAGGGCTCAAAGATCGCCGATGCCCAGATGACCGTGGTGGAATTGCAAGAATACTAGAAAACTGCAGATCCGAGTGACTTGCTGCGAGCCAAGAAGTCAGCCACAGACTCAGCATTCCAGTCATCTGGCGAGACGAAGTCGATTCATATTCACCCGACGGATCCCAATGCAGCTCCGACTCAAATTTCAACCACACTCGACTCCAAATAGGAAGAAGCGCTCATCCAGTTCCTTCGTGAGTACTGGGACATCTTTGCATGGAAGCCTTCTGACAAGCCGGGTGTTCCCAGGGGACTGGCTGAGCATCGTTTGCGAGTCGACCCAAAGGTGAAACCAGTCAAAGTGCATCTTTGATGGTCCGCCTTCTAGAAAAAAAAGCAATCGGTGAAGATGTGGCTCGGCTTTTGGCAGCTGAGTTTATCCGAGAGATTTACCACTCCGAGTGGTTAGCCAATGTTGTTATGGTCCCAAAGAAAGATGACTCACTCCGCATGTCTATTAATTTCAAGCATATCAATCGGGCCTGCCCGAAAGATCACTTCCCTCTCCCTCGCATCGATCAGATAGTCGACTCGACTGCAGGGTGCGGGCGTTTGTCCTTTTGGACGCCTACTCCGGGTACCACCAGATCCATCTGTACGGACCCGACAAAATAAAGACAACTTTTATCACCCAGTTTGGGTGCTTCTGTTATGTCACAATGCCATTCGGCTTGAAGAACGCCGGAGCCACATTTATGCGGATGATTAAGAAATGCCTGCTCACTCAGATCAGTCGGAATGTGGAAGCATACATGGATGACATTGTGGTCAAGTCACGTAAAGGTTCCAACCTACTGATTGACCTTGCTGAAACCTTTTCCAACCTCAGAAGGTATGATATCAAGCTCAATCCATCAAAGTGCATGTTTGGAGTTCCAGGCGGAAAGTTACTCGGTTTTCTTGTTTCCAAACGAGGAATCGATGCTAACCCAGAGAAAGTAGGCGATATACTCCGAATGAAATGCACTGTGCGTGTGCATGATGTCCAGAAGCTTACTGGTTGCTTGGCCGCCCTAAGTCGATTCATTTCTCGCCTCGGTGAAAATGCGCTGCCTCTTTACCGACTGATGAAGAAATCAGATAAGTTCGAGTGGACCCCAGAAGCTGATGCAGCGTCTGCAGAGCTAAAAGCCCTTCTTCCACCCAGCCGGTGCTTGCTGCTCCAATCAGTAAAGAGCCTCTACTGCTTTATATAGCAGCCACTGGATAAGTCGTCAGTACAGTACTTACGTTCGAGCGGGAAGAAGAAGGAAAAGCCTATAAGATTCAACGCCCAGTTTATTATATTTCTGAAGTCCTGACCCCCTCAAGGCAGAGATATCCTCATTATCAAAAGCTTGTCTATGGGATTTACATGACCACGAAGAAGGTTGCACACTATTTCTCAGATCACTCTGTTACAGTCGTTAGTGATGCTCCATTATCAGAAATTCTACACAACAGAGATGCAACCGGTCGAGTGGCCAAATGTCCAATTGAACTCATTCCCTTGGATATCAAGTTTGAGGCAAAGAAAGCTATCAAATCCCAAGCAATAGCAGATTTCCTCGCCGAGTGGATCAAACAATAACCGCCGACTCAAGTTCACTCTAAGCACTGGACCATGTTCTTTGATGGATCTAAGATGTTGAACGGTTTTGGTGTTGGAGTAGTTCTGGTATCCCCCCGAGGAGACAGGCTCAGATATGTCCTCCAGATTAACTTTGATTCCTCGAACAATGAAGCAGAATATGAAGCACTCCTGTATGGATTGCGCATGGCCATCTCACTCGGCGTCCGTCGCCTCATGGTCTATGGCGACTCAAATTTGGTAGTTAATCAAGTGATGAAGGAGTGGGACGTCAGAAGTCCAGCCATGACTGGTTACTGCAACGCGGTGAGAAAGCTTGAGAAGAAGTTTGAGGGGTTAGAACTCCACCACATACCGTGACTGAAAAATCAAGAAGCCGACGATTTGGCAAAGATAGGTTCCAAGAGAGAAGCCATTCCCAGCAATGTGTTTTTAGAGCATATTCACTCGCCGACAGTTCAGGAAGATCCTTTCACTGAAGAACCCCCGCAACCTAAGAGCGCCACAGATCCGACTGAAGTCGATGTCCTAGCCGTGGTCGACCTGATCATGGAGATTCTGGCCATTACTCCCGACTGGACGGTGCCCTACATTGCATACATCCTCAGGAAAGAACTCCCAGAGGATGAAGAAGAGGCTCGACAGATCATCCGTCGATCCAAGGCCTTTACTGTGATAAGAGGGCAGCTGTTCAGGGAAAGCGTGACTGGAGTCGGTCAGAAATGCATAACACCAGAAGAAGGTCGAATGATCCTCAATGACATCCACTCGGGGACCTGTGGTCACCATGCGTCCTCTCGAGCCACCATGGCTAAAGCATACCGAGCTGGATTCTATTGGCCACGAGCAAATGAACTGGTGAAAGATATAGTCGACAGATGTGAAAGTTGTCAATTTTACTCCGACATGTCTCACAATCCAGCGTCAGCCCTGAAGACCATCCCCCTCGTCTGGCCCTTCGCTGTTTGGGGACTGGATATGGTTGGACCATTGAGAACTGGCAAAAGCGGGTTCACTCATGTGCTCGTTGCAATCGACAAGTTTACCAAATGCATCGAAGCTAAACCTATCAAGAACCTTGATGCTAGCACCGCTATCAGTTTTATCAAAGAATTGACACTCAAATATGGAGTCCCACACAACATCATCACGGACAACGGATCAAACTTCGATTCCGATGAGTTCAGAGCTTTCTGCGCCTCTCAGGGCACTCGAGTCGACTATGCTTCTGTCGCTCACCCGTAGTCGAACGGACAAGAAGAAAGAGCCAATGGCCTAATTATCAAAGGACTAAAACCCTGACTGATGCATGATCTCAAACACGCAGCAGGCTTTTGGGTTGATGACCTTCCGTCAGTTCTGTGGGGTTTAAGGACAACTCCTAATCGGTCGACCGGACGAACTCCCTTCTTCTTAGTCTATGGAGCCGAAGCTGTTCTGCCAAGTGACCTGCTCCACAATGCACCCCGAGTTGAGCTCTTCTCCGAAGAGGAAGCAGAGCAGGCCCGACAAGATTCAGTCCATCTCTTAGAGGAGGAAAGAGAGATGGTCTTGATCCCCTCGACCATTTATCAGCAAGACTTGCGTCGATTCCATGCCAGAAATGTGAGGGGTCCAGCCTTTCAAGAAGGAGACCTGGTTCTTCGAGTGGATCACTAGAAACCACACAAGCTTGCCCCGACTTGGGAGGGCCCTTTCATCATCACCAAAGTTCTTCACAATGGAGCATACCATCCTTGCAGTATTGAGCATCGCAAAGACGAGCCACTGGCTTGGAACGTGGAGCTGCTCCGCCCCTTTTATACTTAAGCACTCGTTCGAATAAAATGTAATAAGAAACACCTTTTGTAATTTGTTTATCAAAGATAAGAGCTTACGGTTCTCTCATTCAATTGTGTTGTTCTTATTTACTTTTGAAGTCCCCCAGTGGGTGGGCTTAGTCGTGAATCTGTTTCGCCTAAGTTCGAAAGAAAATCCTACCTAGTGGAGAGCGATTCCCCACTCAGGGGCTTAGCTGGAGTCCAGCACTCGCCTAAGTTCTCTCACTAGGAGGCTTAGCTGTAGTCCGGTACTCGGCTAAGTTTGAAAAAATCCTACCGAGTGGAGAGCAATCCTCCCACTCGGGGGCTTAGCTGCAGTCCAGCACTCGCCTAAGTTCTCTCACTAAGGGGCTTAGCTGCAGTCCAGCACTCGCCTATGTTTGAAAAAATCCTACCGAGTGGAGAGCAATCCTCCCACTTGGGGGCTTAGCTGCAGTCCAGCACTCGCCTAAGTTCTCTCACTAAGAGGCTAAGCTGCAGTCCGGTACTCGCCTAAGTTTGAAAAAATCCTACGGAGTGGAGAGCTATCCTCCACTCGGGGGCTTAGCTGCAGTGCAGCACTCGCCTAAGTTCGCTCACTAGGAGGCTTAGCTGCAGTCCGGTACTCGCCTAAGGTTGAAAAAATCCTACTGAGTGGAGAGCAATCCTCCCACTCGGGGGCTTAGCTACAGTCCAGTACTCGCCTATGTTCGAAACATACCCCTATCCGCAAGGACGACGAGGTACAGGTCAACATACCCCTATCCGCAAGGGGAAGCGATAGGGTTCGGACCTATGTCGACCCTCCCAGTTTCTTCGTCGAAGTCTTGGCAAAGTTCTGCAGCCAAAAGTTAGTCAATCGACCGAGCAAGTTCCGATCGCAAGCATCAACACAGTCGGATTAAATGAAATACCTTCCAGCGCGAGATAAAGCTTCTTGGCGAGAGTCCTTAGATAAGCTTCTATGTCATTCCTCTTGCGGATTGCACATTCCAACTTTTCATTCAGGACGACCTTGTCCTTCTTCAAACTGGTCACTTCACGGTTAGCTTCATTAAGACAAGATTTCAGTTTGTTCACCTCTCGTTCCAGCATTCCGATTGAAGCAAGCTTCTGGTCTGCGAGAGCGGTTTTGTCTTGGGATGCTTTTTGCGCGGTGGCAGGGTCCGAGTCCTTCTTCTCCAGAGACAACTTCATTTTCTCTACAAAAGAAGCAATCGAATCAAAGAAGCGATCAAAGAGATATATTGAAAGTCAGTCGATAATCATTTACCTTCCATACCAGCGGCCTCGTCTTGAGCTTTTTTCAGATTCTGCTGGGCCAATTCCAAGTCTAGGTTGAGTTGCCTCAGCTTCTCCTCAAGTTCAGCAAACTAGGAAATAAGAGTACAAGACTTCTGTAGAAGGCAAAAGACGGATCAATCGATAAGATCAAAGGTGGTTCACTTTCGAGTGAATAAAACCTAAAGAAGTTCATTTAGACCACAGCCGACTGCACACAGTCGACTGCGGTCTCAGGGGCTACACCCAGCGGGTGGACTTGGCGTGCCCTTGCTGACTAAGACTCAACTCGTCCGGTCCGCCCGGACCAAAAAAAGGCTGTTCAGACCCCAGTCGACTACCAGCAGTTGACTGCGGTCTCGGGGACTACACCAAGTGGCTGCACTTGGCGTGCTCCCATCGGTTCGTATCCTACTCGACCGGCCCGCCGTAGTCGAGTGCAAGGAGTAGAAAAGAAAAGAAAGAAGAACTCAGACCCCAGTCGACTTCCAGCAGTCGACCGTGGTCTCGGGGACTACACCCAGTGAGTGCACTTAGCGTGCCCCCACCGGTTCTGATCCCACTCGCCCAGACCGAGTGGAAGAGTGAAACTACCAAAGACAACAAAACAGCCGGTGGGTGCTCTAATTCGACGCAAACAATAGGAATTGTACAGAAGAAGATTTTTCAAGTAACATTTCTTCAAAGAACAAAAACAGTCGGAAAGTCTACTCACCTGGACATTGGCCCGAAGAGCAGCGCTGGCGTCGTAGGCAGCCTGGCTGTTCTCATGCAGTGTCTTCACCCGCTCCATCATCATGTCAGCTTGTCGGATGGCTTCCGCAGCCGCTTCCGACTGGTTTCCCGGGACGGGGTAGGTGGTGAAAAAGTGGGTAGACGACCCAGGTGCGGTGGCTTGGAGCTCCGCGGCATGGAGTTGGACAGCTGAAGGAATCACAGGTGTAGTCGACGGTGCGGGATGCCCACTCGACAAGGGTGCAGCGAAGGTCACAGAGGCCTGCCCGCGTCTTCAGGTTGACGGACGGGAGGTGCTGTAGTTGGTTCTTGCCGAGTCATCCTGGCAGCTGCTACCTTCTTGCTCTTCCTGGGCTTAAGAGCGACATCTTCGTCATCATCTAGAAGATCTATGACGTTGGGTGGAGCTGCAAGGCATATCATTCGACTCCAAGTGAACCACTCGAACGCAATCGACCAAAGAATCAAGAACAAAATCGCAAGAGTTGATACCTGGGTTGGAGGTTACCGCATCTTCCATTTCCTCGTCCCGGTACTGGAAAGAAGAGGTTCCTGACGTAGCAGCACTACAAAGACCCACATTCAATCGGTTATGCCCAGTTAATCGAGTCGACGAAAAGGACAAGTCAGATGGTTACCCGGATATGGTAGGAACGGTCACTTTGATCCTGGGCAAAGCTTTTGGCAGTTTGGAGGAGGTGCCTTTCGACGCTTTCGGTGCTGGAGGCGGCGCAACTTTGGACTGCTTCGGAGCCTTCTCAGTTGGCGTTGGGGAAGACGTCCTGGGACGCTTCAAAGACTGACCAATCAGCGCGGCCGCCAAGTCCGGAGCGCTTGCCGGGTCATGAGCGTGTTTGGATCTCCTCTCCCTGCGAGGAGGCGAGTCAGCCTCTTCACCTTCAGTCGATTCGTCGCTCTCCTCGACCTCCTCGGCATCCGAATGCTCCTCGCCACTCTCGCCCCCGCTCGCTTCTTCCTCGACGTCTGGGCCCTACACTCCGTTCGACATTGAGTACATGTCAATGAGGGCCTGAAAGGACAACGATCAAAGAAAATTCAGTCGACCATAAACAAGATATCACACGATGAATCGGAAAGATACTTGACAAAACAAAATTATACCTGCTCCGGCTGGTGCGAGTTGTCGAATGGAATCACCCTCCTAGACCCCCGGGGGTTGTCTTTGTTGCCGGTGATCCCCAGCAACCACTTCTCCAAGGTATCCTCGCTGACATCCTCCGGGTGGATCCGAGTGGAATCCTCGAGCCCAGAGTACATCCACATCGGATGATCACGCGCCTGAAGCGGTTGGATGCGTCGACCGAGAAAGACCTCCAGCAGGTCCATCCCGGTCACCCCATCGCGGACAAGTTGGACGACCCGCTCGACCAGCACCTTGACTTGCGCCTTCTCTTCTGGAACTACCTTCAGGGGGCGGGCTTCTCCACTCGAGCCAAGGAAAAGGGAGGAAGTCTAGTCGACTGACCCAGGGTCAGCTGATCCTTGCAGTAGAACCAAGTCGACTGCCAGCCTCGGACCGAGTCCGGAAGGATCATGGCTGGGAAGGTACTCTTGCTCCTCATCTGGATCCCCAAACCCCCGCACATCTGGATCACTCGTGTCCTCTCGTCACTTGACTTGGCCTTTTTGACCGACTGGGAGCGGCAGGTGAAGATGTGTTTGAAAAGACCCAGTGCGGTCGACAGCCCAGGAAATTTTCACACATCGACACGAAAGCAGCCAGATAGACAATGGTGTTTGGAGTGAAATGGTGGAGCTGAGCCCCAAAGAAGTTCAAAAAACCCCGAAAGAAAGGATGGGGAGGCAGTGAGAATCTGCGATCTACGTGGGTGGCGAGGAGAACACACTCACCCTCCCTTGGCTGCGGCTCGGTCTCGTTCCCTGGGAGTCGTGCCGATTTATGGGGGATCAGTGCCCCCTCCACTAGGTCGTCGAGGTCGTCCTAGGTGATTGCCGAGCGAATCCAATCGCCCTGGATCCAGCCCGTCGGTAGGCCAGACCTCAACGAGGATCCGCCCCGGCTGGTCCGCTTGCCCTTCGCCTTCGCGGTCGCCTTCTTCGCACGTTCCAGCGCCACTGTCTTCTCCTTCCCCATGGCGACGTTCGAGCTCGAGCTGAGGTCCGGCGACGAGGCGGAAGCGAGCGTGATGGAGAGACCGGGGGAAAAAGAAGAGAGAATGGGAGCGCGTGGGCAAAGGCCTGGTCCGGGACCTTTTATAAGGCCTTCCACCGAGTGGCTGACTGGTGGACCCAGACGATCTAAACAAATCCCGCAACAGTCGCGCACAGTACATGACGAAATAGGTGGCACGGGATCGAGGAGACTTGCCTAATCCATCCCGATAACCTCGGTTCCGCCCGTCTAGCGCACTTCCCAAAATTTGAATCCCGCGAGATCCGAGGAGAGCAGAACAACCTGTCAGACTGAAGACAAACATCCTCTACATCATCATTCGGAATTCTTTCGTGAAAGTTCACTCGACAAAAACCAAGAACGAACCAAGGCGACTGAGAAAGGAGTCGACATCGTCACCTTAACTCATTGTTCCCGAGCAAGATATGCTCATAACACAAAGAATGGGTCGGAAGTGTTCCAATCTCCTTCCTCATTCAAACCCTGATCCATTCGGGGGCTAATGATGAAGCTATGTACTTAGGGTAGGGTCATGGATCTGTCCAACATACCCTCCCCAAGGACACCTCTACAAAGAATCAAATGCAGTCGAAGAGAAATCATCATCCACTTGACTATGAAGATGTGCTCACTCGACCACCATGAAGATACTCGACCACCAGAAGATGAGAAACTCTCTACTCTACAACGGTCAGGACTTAAACCATAGCTTTATGGGCATTTATAACACTTTACTGCAAACATTACCAGTAACGCCCCACCTTTATGAGCATTGAACCTGGTGTAACGGAGGGGAGCTGGGGTCCTGGTGTACTCTATATAAGCCACCCCCTCCTCTGGGACAAGGGTTGGCACTTTCTGTAATTCACACACATATATTCAGTCGACCGCCTCAGGGCTCCGAGACGTAGGGCTGTTACTTCCTCCGAGAAGGGCCTGAACTCGTAAACTCGTGCGTACAACTCCTCCATAGCTAGGATCTTGCCTCTACATTCCTACCCCCCTATTCTACTGCCAGTCCTAGAACCACGGCAACCTACTCGATCCTACACGAATAAATAGCGGATCACGCACGTACTAGTAGCTCCTTTCCGGTTTGCAGGGCTTAATTTAAACCTCTCACCAACCAAGGTACTCCCTCCATACGGGTTTATTAGTCCCGTGAGCAAAGCAGCAAGACCAAGGCATGGCAATAATTAACGGCATGCAGAAGCTTAAGCCTAATTAATTCCAGTGATTTAAGTGGCTGCATGCGTGCCCTCAGCTGCGACTCGTTGCATGCTGCTTCACGTACTGCCTGCGAGTAATTTTGAGTGCATGCATCCAACCGGTCATAATTAAAGCAGCTAACTGATGCGAAAAAAGATACGCTTTAATTGTTGCGGGCTTTTTTAATCCGTGGAATCATTATTGACAAGGAGTGTAATGATTCGAGTGCACTCGTTTGACTGCCATGCCGGCGTGCGACCCAGACGGGACGGGACGGCACAGTCATAATTTCAGTTTCTCGAGTTTTCCACGGCAAGCTAGCGCGCTAAGCCATTATGCATTGAATTCCGATGACCGTCGCGCTACCTTTCGCCTATAAGTACTGTTTCCCGGCCTTCTCCGGTGCCACCGTGACCCAACCCGCCATATCCTCATAAGCCCCCAACGGCCCGACGTCGCTCACCACGTCTGCCATGCCCCCGCCTTTCTGCGGTAGGCGACGCTGGAGGCGGTCACCGCTGGAACAAGTGTTCGGGTTTTCACCGGAAGGCAGACGGAGGGAGGAGGCATTCTATTTGTCTTTTAGATGTCAATGCGGAGATCGAGGAGTTGTTGGAGTGTGACCGCATGGCAGAGGAGCAGGAGTTGTTGGAGCGCGACCGCCTGGCGGAGGAGCAGCGTATCGCTAATTTGCGCTGCAAGCGGGACGTGGAGCAGCAGCGCATCGACGCTCTGAGTCGCGAGTAGAGCGCCCGCAGCTGGGCCAACTACGTGGAGGTCGGCGCCCAGCAAATAGCCCTGGAGGCTGTCGGGCAGGCACGCGTTCGCGACGCTGATTTTTACTACCCGCTCATCAAGTGGGTTTCCCGCTTGGAAGCTGAAGCTTCGGTGGACCACGCCGGCATGGAAAGGGCAAACGCGCGCGAGCAACGCGCCCTATCGCACCTCTTGCAAGTCCGAGGCGAGGCGCACGATGGCGGTGCCGGCGTTTAGCGTGTACCATAGATGGTGGCCGACATCGTCTAGTTCGCTAAGAGTAAGTTAGTAGTTGTACGCTACTAGAGTATTAGTGTAAGTAGATAGTTAACTTGGCTATGATGGTGGTCAACGTGGAAGTTCAGTACTCTATATGTGGATCAGACCTGTTACTTTTCTCTGAATGTTGAACTTTCCGTTTAAACGTATGGAATGGGCTGTTTTTTTAAATGGGTTGTATTTGTCCTCCACGGGTTTAGAGGCTGACTTGTGGGCCTAGTAAGTTAATGCGTACACAATCAGGAGATGATTGTACGTGGTGAGGATGACAGCAGGGACCCACCAAGGTCATGGCAGTACGCAAGCAAGTGCCTCCTTATTTCAAGCCAATAAAAAATGGCTCCTCCTAGTGGATTTCTGACATCTGGGTCCCATGCCATTGTCAACGTAGTCAATAAACGAGAGAATTGCACAACGAGCGGCTGACACCAGGGACCCAGCAGCTCGCCCAGTTATTTTTGTTTTTGGTTAATTAGATAAATGCCACTCCAAATCTAGTGTATCAGAGAAATGCCACTACAATTTCCAAACTTTGAAAAATGCCATTTCATGCCATTTCTAGTGGCATTTTTCGAAGTCTGGAGTGGCGTTTTTCAAAGTTTGCAAACTAAAGTGGCGTTTTTCAATGTTTGCAAAAATTGCAGTGGCATTTTTCAAAGTTTGGAAATTGCAGTGGCATTTTTATGAATCTCCATAATTGGAGTGGCATTTATCTAATTTGTTTTTGAGACGGAAGTAGTGTGTCAACTGGGTGTGCGGGACACTCTGGCCTGTCTAGACAGCCTTTTCTTTTATGTTTACCATAGACCAGCCCAATAGTTTTTTTTCTTTCTGAAAATGGCTAGCCCAGTTTTTGTGTGATTTGTCAAGTAAGTCGCTTTATCAGGCCTATTGGGTTGCAAATCTTTCAAGACGAGGAGAGCTTCATTCGGCTGGCCGAGAAAATGGCCTATAAGTAATGAGAAATGGGTTGTACATTTTGAAAACACATCAAACCCGCAATTAGTTTCAAATATCTTTTTTTCATTTCGAGATTTTAAATTGCATTTATTTTTATGCATGGACAATCTATTGGATTTTATATTGATATACATTTATTTTTAAATTCAGTCTGAATGTGACTCGAAATTTCGGGATTAAAAACAGTTCAAGCCGCACCGACATATGCAAAATTTCGTATAATTTTTTAACTGTGGCCACAATATGGGCTGTAATGTTAACAAAAAGAATATGGGCTCCAAAAAACCCGTAAGAATTAGCAAATGGGCTGTAAATTATTTGAAATAATGGTAGATAGGATGTATGGTGTTTTCCACAGATTTGAGGCTTTCCACAAATGGCCTATATACTATTGGATGTCCATCCAACGGCCGTCGTGCTACTTCAATCTCTGCTCTTCCTTCTCCAACTGCTCAAACAAGCGCCGGCGGGACTGCCTGCACCATCCTCCCCGCGGCCGGCTATGCTGCCGCGTAGGCCTCACTGCCCCACCGTACTCCCATCGCTGGCCTAGCCATCCCTCTACTCACCCACACCTGCTGTTATTCCCCGGCGACGTCAGACGAACCAGTAAACCCTCGTACAGTCGTACTCCCCTCCGCGTAGGAAACAAAAACCAGTACCGAGTCTTCCCTACCTCCGTGTCGTTCCCTTCCTAGGCCTCGCCGTCGTCCACCGCCCTGGTGCTCTCGGCGTGGCGTGGTCAACGTGGTCAACGACCGACATGCATCTGAAGTGGACTATACGTGGAGACGCTGACAGCTGGGTTCACGACTGCACGCAAGGAAATGCCTCCTTATTACGCGCAAAATAATGATTCCTCCACGTGACATCTGGGACCCACCGAAAGGGCCTCTGTATTTCACGAAAAAAACATTACCGCCGCTGACAACTCGGACCCACCAGCTATATCTTCGCACGCAAGGAAGTGCCTCCTTATTACGCACAAAAAAATGAATACTCCCCCTGCTAGCTGTGACCCAGTATAGTGGGCCTACTAAGTTGACGGGGACCAAGGGCTTTGACAACTTAGTAAATATGCACGATTCTAGCTTGACTGACCGTACGATGTCCATCCAACGGCCGTAGTGCTTCTTCAACCTCTGGTCTTCTTGCTCCAGCCGCCCAAGGCAGCGCCGGTCGTGCCGCCTGCTCCTGCCTCCCGTGGCCGGCTGTGCTGCCACTGAGGCCTCACTGCCCCCATACTACTCCCACAGCTGGCTAGGCCATCGCTCCACTGCACTCACCCACACCCCCTGTTATTCTAGGGCGCCGGCAGAGCTGTCGAACCAGTGAACCCTCGTACTCCTCTCTGCGTGGGCATCCACTGCCGCGTCTTCCCTGGCTCCGCGTCGTCCCCTTCCTAGGAGTCGCTGTCGTCCACCGCCGTGGTGCTCTCGGCATGGTGTGGTCAATGTGGTCAACGACCGAATTCCATCGGAAGAATACTGTACGTGGAGAGGCTGACAGCTGGGTCCACGACAGCCGCAAGGAAGTGCCTCCTTATTATGCGGAAAATAATTGTTCCTCCACCTGATAGAAGGGACCCACCAGACGCTCACCAGTATTTTGTGAAAAAAACGTTTGCCCCTGACTGCTGGGACCCACCAGATGGGCCATCGTATTTCGTGAAAAAATGTTCCCCCTGCTGTCAGCTCGGACCCACCGGAAGTTCCTCCTTATTACGCATAAAAAAATGAATACCCCCTGCTAGCTGGGACCCACCTTGGTGGGAGGCTGACTTGTGGGCCTACTAAGTTGACGGGGACGGAGGGCTTTGTCAACTTAGTCAATATAAACGATTCTAGCTCCAGTGACCGTACGATGTCCATCCAACGGCCGTAGTGTTTCTTCAACCTCTGGTTTTCTTGCTCCAGCCGCCCAAAGCAGCGCCAGTCATGCCACATGCTCCGGCCTCCCGTGGCCGGATGTGCTGCCGCGGAGGCCTCACCTCCCCCTACTATTCCCACCGCTGGCCAGGCCCTGCGACGACGGCAGCCTCACACCGCAGGCGAACCAGTGAACCCTCGTACTCCTCTCCACGCGGGCTTCATCTGTCGCGTCTTCCTTGGCTCCGCGTCGTCCCCTTCCTAGGCTTCGCCGTCGTCCACCGCCCTGGTGCTCTCGGCGCGGCGTGGTCAACGTTGTCAAGGAAGGACTTCCATGGGATGTGGACTGTACGTGGAGAGGCTGACAGCTGGGTCCACGGCCGCAGCAAGGAAGTGCCTCCTTATTACACGGAAAATAATGATTCCTCCACCTGACAGCTGGGACCCACCGGACGGGCCACTGTATTTCGTGAAAAAACATTTCCCCTTGAGTGTTAGGATCCACCAGCTACATCTTCGCATGAAAGGAAGTGCGTCCGGGCAAAAAAATGATTCGCCCCCCTGACTGCTAGGACCCACCAGCTACATCTTCGCACGCAAGGAAGTGCGTCCGGGCAAAAAAACGATTCGCCCCCTGATTGCTGGGACCCACCAGCTACATCTTCGCATGCAAGGAAGTGCCTGGCAGTCGGGACCCACCTGGTCGAAGCGTACGTAGTGTTGTCATTCTGGTCGCAAACATGTACGTACATATATACTGGTGGATGTAGTGGCGCACACGTGTCGTAGTAGAGGCGCGCACGTAGCATGTACACGTACGTACAGGGGCCAGGGTGGAAGAAACAAAATACGGCCACGTATGTGTACATACGGGCGGGGTCTCGAACGCCTACTCACGCATACGTACGGCGAGGGCTCGTGTACATGGCTGGGTCGGGACGGAGAAATAGCGTCGTCGTCGTGTTCATGGGGAGGCAACAGAATGCGTCGTGTTCATGGGGAGGCAACGGAATGCGTCGTGTTCATGGGGATGCAACGGAATGCATTGTGTTCATCGGGAGGCAACTGAATGCGTTGTGTTCATCGGGAGGCAACAGAACGCGTGGGAGCCAACTGGCTGGGTTGGAACGGAATGCGTGGTCGTGTTCATCGGGAGGGCTTGGACGGAACAGGCGATGGAAACAAGGGCTGGCGTACCACAGAACAGAGGAAACGGACCTCCTATGGTCGAAACGGGGGTCCTGTTGATCGGGAGGGGTGTGGCGTACAGCAAAACAGAGGAAACGGACCACCTACGGTCGAAACGGGGGTCCTGTTGATCGGGAGGGGATTGGCATACCGCAAAACGGACGAAACGGACCTCCTACGGTCGAAATAGGGTTCCTGTTGATTGGGAGGGGTGTGGCGTACCGCAAAACGGGACTCGACGGGATACTGTTCATCTCCACCATTGACCTCCTCCAGCCTCCACGGGCTACCGTCGACCTCCTCCAGCCTCCATGGGCTCCTATTCATCCAGCTTCCACCGCGTGCTACTCCACCGGCTACTGTTCAACCACCCCTCGATGGGCACCCCTCCACCGTCTACTGTTCATCCAGCCCTCCACACCACGGGGTCCTGTTCAACCACCCCTCCACCGTCTACTGTTCATCCAGCCCTCCACCACACCACGGGGTCCTGTTCATCCAGAGGCAACGCCACCGCTCACTGTTCATCCAAACCCCCTCCCCGCAACGCTCACTGTTCATCCAATCGATCGGCTTCAGTTAGCAGCAGTAGCGAAGGAATCGCTCGATCGGGTTCAGTTAACAGCCATCGATCGATCGCTCGGGTTCAGTAACGCGTAGCCTGCAGTGCAATCGCTCGGGTTCAGTTAGAGCCCAACGCCTCGCTCAGGTTCAGTTAGAGCCAATGCCTCGCACACACGCACGTACATGTACGAGAGAAACGCGCATTGCTTGGCCCCGGACCTCCCACCGTAACAGGGAACTCCTCGATATTTTCCTCCCCCTCGCTTCTACCATGGTTTTTTCCATCATGGACGGCCCAAAGTATGTCATGCAGCTGCGTCTCCGGCCCGCCCAGGACGAAAAGCCCATTTTCTGTCGTGATTTTTTGTCATGGAAGTAGGAGCCCACCACATCTATGATGATACCGGGTTTTGTCACAATTATCGTCATAGAAGTGTCATATGTATGACAGAAAAAAATTTCGTCCGGTCCAAAATGTCATGGATGTGTCTTTTTTTTTGTAGTGATGTCGCTCGCAATCCAATATAGGATATGGACCTCTGATCGACGTCTAAGACTTGGCCTCCAAGACACCATCTCCCCCTGCTACCTTTGTGATGAGGATGAAGACGCAGTCGACCACCTCCTTGTCAAAATGTGTCATATAGAGACAAGTTTGGCACGTGGCGTTGTCTAGGACAAGACTAGGGCCTAGTTTAGCTCCCAATGCTAACAACATTTTGCAGCAATGGTGGGGAAACGCTCGGCATAGGATAGCAAAGGAGAACCGGAAAGCTTTCGACTCTTTCATGATACTAGTCTGTTGGCATCTTTGGAAACAAATAAATGATCAAGTATTTTGCCTGGCAGGCACTCCGTCTTCGGTTCTAGAACTAGTCAACAAGATAATCGACGAGCTTCGCATGTGGGTGATAGCCGGAGGGAGAGGAGTTATTGATCTTTTGTGAGGAGTTAGCTTAGTGTGTGGAGTTGAAGTTTGTGTGGCCTCAGCCGACTTGTGGCTATTGGCAACACCTCAACTATCCTGTAAATTGTTTTCTCCTCCTCTATAAAGCTAAGGTAAGCAATTTGCGTACCCTGGAAAAAAAGATACAAGGAAATATAGATAAGAACTTTATTATTGCCTCTAGGGCATATTTCCTTCATATACCTCTCGCACATGCATGTTCAAGGTCTCCTATGTCTCCATACATACTTAATTACCGTCAGCCCTAACCCACCACATCAAATCGTTCTCTTCTTGTATGAAGATAACTTCCGTCTGCATGGGTAAAACACACACTCACACTTAACAATCTCCTTCTAGCTACCCCCCTCTCTCGCTCTTCCCCTATATCCCCGAAACCAATAAGACCATCCCTTCATTTAATTCCCGCCTACATGCACCATCGATATATAGTAGTCTTCGTCAGTGTCTGTCGAACAAACACGTTCTCTCGATGTCGACTCCTCTCACGCGCACACGCCTTCTCTTCCCTCTCTACGGGCCTTTTCTCTCTCGCACCCCCTCATTGGTGGCCTCGGCCATACACATCACCTCTTTATGATGAAGCCACACACACTTAAATTACTTTCTCCACCGAAGACTCCGCATCACACACACACGCACCCACCCAACCATGCACCAACCCACCCCCTCACACACACTAAGACTCCATCTCACACACACATGCTCTAGGCGGAGCAATTATTCCTACCACCCTTCGTCCAACCTTACCCGTATGATAAACAATCACCTTAATTTACTTGTATAACATGGACAAATTCCACTTTACTTTAGTAGTTAGCAAACTTATGAAAATTATATAATGCAAATCATGAGTAGGAAGTGACATTTTTTACAGAACCACGTTAACATGGCCATGTAAATCACTAGCTAAAGTGTAATACCATTATACTTATATCTCGATGCAAAAGGTTGAGTACATGTCCGAAGAGTAGAGTCGCACACACGCACTCTGTCTCTTAGAATATCACACACACACCAGTTACATGACGCCCCCTTAAGCAGACCTTACAATTTGTGCACCCGCGGGTGCACGTGATGGTACACATTTATTTAAGACGGACGGCGAACCCAAACAGGAGTTGCATTCATTCCCCTCCCGACGCCTCCTCTCTGGTCGGTGTCGCCCGATAGCCATTCCTCGGCCGAAGGTAACAACATACACCATACTCCTACCAAATCGACGCTTTAATCTGGAGGCGGCCCGAATCCTGGATCGCAGCCGCGCCCTACCTCTGGAGTCTAGACTAGCTGGAGCCGGACAAGGAGGCGTTGGAGGCGGAGCAGCATGCGGAGGCGGAGGACGAGAACGACGATGCGAAGCCGGAACAGGATGACGACGATGCGGGCAAAGCGGAGCTAGAGGAGGACGATGATTTCCATTATACTCAGACATAAAGGGCTTTGAGTTTCATGCCACATTTATTTCATAGAGATAAGATAAAGGAAATTTTAGTGTCATGCATGCATCTTTTTGTGCTAGCACTCCTATATAACGGTTGAACGGTCGCTTCCCGCGGACGTGCATGGGCAGTGGAAGAGGAAGGAGAAGGGAAGCGGGCTGTAGAGTAATGGTTTTTACCACAATTTCTTAGGAAACTGAGTGCAATAATTGAGTAGTTTTGCAAACTACCAGTACTACACCTCAAACGGTTCAAAACCAATACCAGAACCACGCCCGCGTTTGATCGCCCTGGCCGACCCAACCCCCTTCCCTTGCCGGTGCATGCTTCCCGCATGAAACGGTCAGCATCACCTCGGAGCGTTAGTGACGCATTAATGCCCGGCCAGAGCGAAGGCGACCTCTCATTGGCACCAGCTTTGAAGCAGCGCGACAGCCGAGAGAGCGCCGCTTCCCGGTGCACGCGACTGCTTCACGTCGAGGCTAGCCATAGTTTGGATGAGTCTCCATTGTGGAGAGCCACACTAGCTGCGATGATATGGACTCCCGTTTCCCATAGTTATGGATCATTCCATCTATGAAGAACACATGGGACTGGAACTACGAGACGGACATGTACCCAGGAGTGGACGTACGAACCTGAGTAATGTAGCGCAGTTCGTGAAGTAGAAAGGCACAAATAGTATGAACATGTGTGGCATATAGGAAATGGATGTAGCAGGCTTAAAGAAAGAAATGTTTTTAGGCCAACTCCACTGGGCCTGGCTGAAAATGCACAAGTGTGCATGACTAACGATATTCTATTGTAAAGATAAACTGGAAAGAGGAACCACTCATCCTAACCATTTGCTCTCAAAATTACCACTTCACTTCTTACTACTGAAAATCTTCAACCATCTCCATTCACCAATAGCTCAAACCAGTTCGAAGGACGTGTTTTCACCACACCGTGGATTATCTTATTGGACCCAATGCAAGAGATGGTGTAGTTTTGAATTATGAACGTAGGATATGTCGTCATCGGACGATGAAAGTCTCCCAGGGGAGTGCGGCTGGTGCCACGACGATCAAGGTCTGTGCGACATGCCTCACCTGGACGATCATCGGTGCTTCAGCATTAAGCTCGAGGAGGCCTTCGAAGTTGAAAAGGTACACAACGACGACAAGTGTTATTTTCATAATTAAGCATGACTTCAACTATTTCAACGTGTAATTTTCATCTTTTACAATTTGAGTATAGCTTAGCCCATGCCATGCAAGACGCTATGTCTTGGAGAGGATGGATTTTGAAGACCATGAAATTTCTGAAAGAAAGAAAATTCACCTAAGGACTCATCACGATGTGGATTTTGAAGTAAATCTGTATAATTCTGGGAGCGTAACCCATTTTGGTTGCAAAAATTGGGAAGCATTTTGCAACATGTATGGTTTTGATGAGGGTATGCTTGTCACCATTGATCTTGGTGATCCTAAAATCGAGCAAGACAATATGGACATTTGGGTCCTTGTTGATACGCCTCCAATTATACTGCTATGTGAGTTGCTCAAACATAGTTATTAGCTAATTTATATTGTTTATTTCAAAATAGTTGACAGCTTATTTCCATTGACAACTTATTTTCATTGTTCAAAGAATGTGCGGGAGATGGTAGACAAAACCCACTACACCGATGGCTCCGAATTAACAACTTACAAGGAGAAAAATCATTTGGTCAGATTTTGTACTGACATTTAGAATTGCAATATCTACAATCAAACTCCTCAACATTATGGTCAATACGTGCCACTAGTGCATGTGTTCAACTACGGTAACTACCATGGAGATACCCTGGTAAGATTTTTTGCTATTACGACATCTGTGCATCTTTTGCATACTTCTAAAACTAGTACATCATTGATAACTACGAAGTTATTACTATGTTTTTCAATAGATAATCCCAGAGAATTGTGTGCCTCATTTGATGTATTAGAAAGGTAGCCTTAATGTTTTGAACATACAGCCAGATCATCCTATGAATCTTCGTTGTCCATACCAGATTTCTAAAAGAAGTGGAGACATGCAAATCAAAGTCTAGAAAAAATGTATGGACAGTCGTAAGGAGGTTCTTGGTAGCAAAAGGAAGCGAAGCGCAAGAATTGGAGATAGGATGATCTCCACTCTCCATAATGGAGAGTCAGGGTCTATATTGTTTTATGCTATTTTACCTTAAATAGGGTATTTAGGCCCTGCCTAATAGTGATGATCATGTGCTAACAATAATTAAGTAGGGTTTGTTCGATGACTATCAAGATGATGATCGTTTGACTTGTTATTAATAACGAGTAGAAGTTGTATGATGATGATTAGTAGGACTTTTTAGGATTAGTATTACTTCCGACAAACTCGCTACTCGCGGTCTCAAAACTTGTAATGTTCTATCTTCGTTCAGTCTTTTGAATTTGGAGACTAATATGATGAATTGTATTCGAAGACTAATCTTTTATTGTATTCGATGAATCTGCTCTTTATATGTTGTGCTCTCTATATTATGTGCAGTAATATGTTTTGTAACCTGTGCAAATATCAGAAAAGAAAAAAAATAATCCCTAATATTCATACTAGTGGCGCACCACTCAGCACAATAATGGCGCACTGCAAAAAGGACTCTAATGGCGCATCATCCACTAGTGCGCCATTAGTATGCCAAAGCACATGGGTAAATATGGCCCCCTGGGAGGCATACTAATGGCGCACCACAGGTGCGCCATTAGTAAAAAATACTAATTGCGTGATACTAGTGGCACACCTGTAGTGCGCCATTAGTAGGCAGAATAGGTGCGCCACTAGTAGGCCTTTTCCTAGTAGTGGTGGTATTTGAGTTGCTTCGAAGTCAGTTGTTGATTCCATACCTTTCCTAAGTGGTGTTCTCATATTTCTATGTGAATACAAATCCTTCTTGATCTAGGAGTTTGCCATCTCAATTTCTTCTGAACCAGTGTGTCTCTCTTCAAGTGGATCCGATCTTTTTCAACATCCGCAAGATCAACTCAAGTCTTCTCAACGTTGTTTGTTTCATCCGTCCCGAGTTGCCTTTGTTTTCCCGCCCTCCCAACCTTTTTCTTCGAGGACTAAGATTTATTAATCAATTATCCATCTTATTGATGTGAAGTCTCTCCATTCTTTTCCGTCAATATTCTTATCCGGTGATTCTCAAGAAGATACTAAACAGAGCTACAAGATCATCATTCTTCATTCTCTTTCTTCTTCGGTGAATTCAAGTCAAGCTTTGTCAATCATATATTGTCCTTGTTCCAAATGTCTTCTCATGCCGGTGCACCTCATAATCATTCCCCGTTTTCTATTCATTTGTTCGGGAGTGCTGAAGATACCTCGAAGATTCCTATTTCCACTCTGCATTCATTCAAGCTCTTTCGAGGATGTTATTTCTTTTGAGCCATTTAATTCAACTGGTGCAATATCTTTTCAAAATCTTTCAACGGTGTTTCTCTTGACTGGGCCCTAACCCACATGTCTTTTCCCAGGATCTTACCTGACTCTTCTAACTTTTTCCGGAGCTATCCCCAAAAATCTTTTTAAAGTTTGACGTAAGAATGAGTTATCATTAGTTAAATGCCTTTCTCCAAGACCTTTCAAATTCTTTCATCATTGGTTCAACCTTTCTAATTTTCATTCCGAAGTGCCTCAACTATTTGGTGGTGTTCTTCTCGTCATTCTCGGATTTGAAGACCGAAGAAGAGTTTTTCCTCCAGATCTTATCCATTCTTCCAAAGATGCGAAGTTCAAGCTTTACGCCATCCTCTCATAATTGTTTTTGATTGTGAAAATTCTTTTCACTCATCCGGAGCAATTCATTAGTCTTTTCAGTTTGATTTTCTAGAGCCCATCATCTCACAATTATTCATTCCAGCTTTCAGCTCTCGTTCCCCAAATCTTACTGGTGCATCATTCAAATTTCTCTAATCAACTCGGTATCTCTTCGTTCACTTGTATCTAAATTCTCTCAAGCATCTTCGTTCTTTTGCTCATTCTTCCCGGTGTTTCTTTATCTTTTCTTCATTCATTTTCAATTCTTACAGTGATTCTTTCAATATTCTTTTTCCTTCGTTTATCATATCAATTTATTCATTGTTTCAATCCTACCGGTGGTTTGTTCAAGACTTTTCTCAAGTTTACGCTATATCTCTCCTCAATCCTTTTTCAAGAAGAATAAGTAGTATGCCAAATCCGTTGCTCGTCATCAATTTAATTGATGAAGGATAAGAATAATGTAATTCTTATTCTAGTTTCATTGAGTAAATTCAATTCTTTCCTTATTCCGGAGGCTCATCAAATTCTCGGTTTTATTGTTTCATCTTTTCTTTTCCCGGAGTTCCAAGCTCTCATCATCACGAAGATCCATCTAAATCATTGCAAGGCTTCAATTTTATTCTTTTCATCCTTCACTTCTTTTTGATCATTCTTTTATTACGGGAGTTCTTCATGGAGGCTCTAGATGGTGGTTCATCTCTCCTTGTTGATATCAATCCAATCTATTCTAATCCTTTCGTTGTTGATAATCCAACAACTCCGTTCTAGCATTTGTTGTAAGCGTGCTCTCCCAAGATCTTGTTTCCCTCTGTTCATTCCATTCTATTCTTTCATTTCTTCTGGAGGCTTTGTGATATTGCTCTTTTCAATCATCACCTCGACTGGTGAGGATCTTGTTCTTTTCATGCCTATCCATTCAACTAGAGTGTCGTGTTCTTCATTTAAGTTCTCTTATCTTATCAAGTTTTGCCTCTCTTCTCAACCGGAGTGTTGTCCGAATTTGTTCTTCCTCGTTCCTCTTTTCTAACGGAGAGTTGTCAACTATGTTCATCTTCGTTGTATTCTTTCTTTCAAGTTGTTCAACCTTTCAAGGTTCTTTGGTTTCACTCGTTTGTCAAAGAAGCACCTTAGTTTTACCTCTTATCTTCCTCTTCAGTTTCCCTCCGGTGCCATCCTAGATCTCGGGACGAGATCCTCCATTAGTGGTGGAGTGTTGTAACACCCCGGATACAACTTTCCATATTCGTAACTCCGACTCTTGCCGTTTTCGGCTATAAGTTATGAGATTCCCTCGTGGTTGGGTTTTGTCTTTGTTTTGCACCTTGTCCATGTCATGCATTTCATATCATGTCATCATGTGCATCTCATTTTGCATACGTGTTCGTCTCATACATCTGAGCATTTTGCCCGTTGGCCGTTTTGCAATCCGACACTCCTATGTCCTCCGGCGCCCCCTTTTGCCTCTTTTCGTGAGTGGGTGTTAAAAATTCTCGGAATGGACTGAGATTTGCCAAGCAGCCTTGGTACACCACCGGTAGACCGCTTGTCAAGTTTTGTGCCATTTGGAGTCCGTTTGATACTCCAACGGTTAACCGGGGAACCGGAAAGGCCTCGCGTGTGTTGCAGACCAACACCCCTCCAAAGTGGCCCAATACCCATCCAAATCTATCCCACGTCCACCGCGCCGGACACAGTCGCCGCCGCCGCCCGCGCCAATTCGGACACGCCACGTGGTGTAACATCCCAAATTTTCAATTTGGAATGTTATACATTAGATCATCTATGCATATCATATTTTAATTTTGCATTTCGGTTGATCCTAGAAATTTCTACGCAACTCAAGGACCCACGGAGAGAGTTGGGGATTTCGTTATTTTCATATTTGAGTTTTCTCAAATTTTGAGAATAGGATCATTTGATTTTATTTATTTTATCATCAATTATTTCTATTACAAAAATATGAGAGAGGGACTAAAATGATTTTACCAAAATAAAGAAATATTGAGGATTTAATAATAAAATCAAATAAGATTTTATTTTGGAGTTTTTCGTTATTTTATTTGAATTTAGGAAAAATGTGCGTTTTTGAAAATTGCATTTAGGCCCCAAATATGAAAATTTATTTCGGGATTTTAGAAGCCCGGGAAAATTTATTTCGGGATTTTTGGAGTCCGTTTAGTATTTCTTTTTATTTTTCTTCTGCATGTAATTAAAAAAAACGAACCGACCTAACGGGCCGTGTCCGACCCGGACTCCGACCGACTAGGCTATATAAGCCGGGGGAGGAGGCCCAGCCGAAACCCTAAGCCGCCCCAGCCCCAGCGCCACCACCGCCACCGCCTCGCCGCCGCACGCTTCCCGAGGTTCGCCGCGCCTCGAAATCCACGCCGGTTTATTTTTTTTCTTTTCGAAAAACCGTCCGGTTTTTCCGTCGTTTTTTTTTAGTTTTTGGTTTTTTTTAAATAGATCGGTTTCCTGATTTATTTACAAAGCGAGCGTTCGTCGGTTCGTTCGTTCTAATGAACGTTCGTCGTTTTTCTTTTTCTCGGATTTAATCCGCGATTTTTCTGATGGTGATTCCTGATCCGATTTTCTTTTTAGTATAACTTTTCGCTCGTTTATCGGAATCAGGCAATTCAAGCTCCTGGAGTTTCGTCTAGAAACCCTCTATCCGTTTAACCAACTTAAACAAGTTTTTGCTACTGTAAAATTTGCCTTAGATCCGGATTAGTAGAACGAAGTTGTTTTCTTTCGCCGTTTGACTTTCGTTGCTTTGTTCGATTTGATTCTTTTTGCCAACCGGAGTTCTTATGTTGAACCTTCTGGTTAGATCTCTTATTTGACTTTTACCTGTGCATTAGATGAGTACTTATTGTATGCTTGTTTGTTTGTCTGCGATAGAATACCTGGAGTGCGCCGCCTGTTACTTCGAATCGCTAGGTTCCCGGATCATCAGCAAGGCATGTAACACTTTGATCATACCTTTCCTACTACCCAGTTTTATTGCATTAGATCAATCCTCACACATTGCGTGATTAGGATCTAATTAAATTGTGGGATGGGAAGTAGTTGAGGTAGTACCTATTACCTGTTTATTATCAAACCTTTGGGAGTTACTTCTACGTTTGCTTATTATGCCATGCTATGCTAGTAGACGTGGATTGGGTGAGTGATATCCATGACAGATGTGAGTTTGTTAATTAATGGTTTATCTAAGGTGGCAACTTAAACACACATCTGGGTGGATTGAGGCACCTGGGTATTCCAGGACTTGCCTGTTTTCTTTTGGACCGCCACCCAGGCTCAAAGGGATCATGAGACTATTTATACTAGAAACTTCCGTGTGCAGCCACAAGCTATTATGGGCTCTAGCATAGTTGACTAAGTCATGCGAACTCTTACAGTGGTAGACTAGCAGATGTAGGGGATGTAGGTGGTACGGTCTACCCGATCGTAAGGTGCTAGTGCTTCTGAAAGACTATGTCTTGGTCATCCGTCTTCTCAAACACCATGTAGTGCGAGAAACCAAACGGAGGTGATCGAGTCTTGTGGGGAAAAGTGCGCAAACCTCTGCAGAGTGTAATAAACTAATCATGGTTAGCCGTGTCCCCGGTTATGGACAATCTTGAGTATCTAGTACCTGGATTATCATGTGAATCTCAACATGTTACTCTAAATTAATTTTGTTGGGTTTTGTTAATGATATTTTTAATTGGGATTGAGAATGTTGTCAACCATTCTCAATGTTTAACAACTACCATGATAGTTAAATAAATTTATTCCTTTGAAGTAGGGAAAAATTGGCTTTACGCAAAACTGTAACCATAGAGCTTTCCACCAGCCAGATATCCATATAGTATAGCTGTTTCATTCCATTACTCTGTATGTGTTACCTTGCCAGCATATTCCATGTGCTGACCCGTTTCGGGCTGCAACATTAATGTTGCAGACTTTTCAGACGATGATTAAGGAGTTTTTAGGTCGTGGTTCTATACTCAGTGATGCCGTTCGAGTTGATGGACTCACTTATCTTCCAAGCCTTCCGCTGTTATCGTTATTAGATGGCCTTAAGCCATATTTATTGTAATAAGTTCTCTATGGAGATACTCGATGTAATAAGTGTGTGATTGCAACTCTGTTATAAATCCTCCGAGTACTATGTGGTGTCAGCATTACTGATCCAGGGATGACACCGGAGCACAGAGATCAGACTGTTTGAGGTCTGGTCACTACACGTGGCGTCCGCCGCCGCTCTCCGCCGCCGGCCCGCGAACCCGCGAGCCCGCAGCTGGCCCACGAGGCCCATCCGCCTCCGCCCGTGTCCCGCGCCTCCGCGCCGCCCGCGCCCACTCACTAGCGCCGCCGCCTCTGTCGATCTCCACCGCTGCACCTCGCCGGTCAACGCCGCAGACGTCGTTCGTCGCTCCTCTGACCGCCGAGCTACACGCCACCGCTCCGGAGGCCGCGCCCGTCCGACCCCGAGCACCCGCGCCGCGCCTCCTCTCCGGCGAGATCTGTATCCCGTCGAGCCCCGAGCAACTCCGGCCGCCTCCTTCTTCCACTCCGGTGATGAACTCCGGCCAGTTCTGCGTTCATCCTCGATCCACTGAGAACCCTAGATCTGAACCGGAGGTTTACCTTGTTTTCTTCTATAAGTCATTTTCTGCTATACTTTCAGCCCCTGTTCATCAAGCCATAACTTCTCACCCGTAGCTCCGTTTCATGCATGTGATATATCAAAATGTTCATCATGATGTGCTCTTCATTTTGTTCCATTGTGCCATGCTTGTTTGAGTCCATATTGATGCCCAAATCGTGGATTCAATAGTGCTATAAATTCTTAGGTAATGATTCTCATCAGAGTATGGGGATTTGTCAGTTTTGGTACATTTGTTGTGTGCATCATATGGGAATGAGCTCTACATGTGTTTTGATCTATGCCATGCCATCTTTACATGCGTTTATGCCATGTATTTTTGTAATCTTGGTGGTGACTAGCACAAGCATGCTAAGTAGCCTTCGTGATATTGTTGATTTCAGGATCTCACGGTTTTCGCTAAGTCTTTGTCTGCTGTTATTTTGATGCCATGTAACCATGTTGCTACAGTGAGATACATGCTTTATTTGAGTTGTTTCAGTAAGGATGATTTGGACATATGGTTATGCTCTATCTATCCATGACCCTGTTTGCAATTATGGAGTGCCCTAGCATGTCTTAATCTTGGTCTTCTTTTGCTATAAAATGTTCCTGGCAGATTGTTTACATGTTAATCAATTTTGCCATGGTTGTTGTAGTTGATCCATGCATGCTATGAACTTGCTATTGCCTTGGTTAGCTTCTTGAACATGTCTTCTTGCTACTTCTATGCTTAGTTTATCATGCAAGGCTTTTTGATGAGTGAATCGAGCTCGCAAAGATGCCTTCATAACTCTATTTTGCCATGCTCTATTTTCTGCAAAGTCTGAATCTGTTAACGAAACTTGCTATGTTTACTTGGGTGCCATAATATCTTCTGTGCCTTTTTGGCTCTTGGTCAGTAAGGGACTTTTGTTCTACGCTTTGAGTAGATTCATGCCATGCCTTTGTTTTCTATGATATGTTCCTGTAGCATGTTGTTATCTTGCTCTAAACATTGCTTCCTCGTGTTAATTCCTGACATGTTAGTATTTTCACCAAGTATGTGAAGCTGATATCTTTTGCACTTTTGTCATGCTTGTTTGAACCTGCTATTGTGTGATTTAGCCATAGCTCAGTGTTCATCTCTTGTCAAGAATCTTGAGTAGATCACTGCCATATGCTTTGTTGCTATGTTGGTGTGTAATAGCTTAGTTTCTTGTTGCATTCTAGATGGCATCGTGTTGTTAATCGCAGAATGGTGACATTCTTGTTTTGCTTGCCATTTGCAAACCGTGCATCCGATTTTGGTGATGTTTATATCGATTTCGACCAAAATCATCTCATCTTTCCAACGGCACACTTAGGTTGCCAAGTTGATGCCTTGTTCATCCTTTTCCTTTCGGAGAAAGCATATGCATTGCATATCGCATCCCGCATGTCATGTCATGTTTTGCATCATGTTGCTTGTTCATTGCACTGTGGTTGATTGTTGTTCCTTTTCTTGTGTTCTTGCTTTGGGTAGAGCCGGGAGATGAGTACGTGATCGAGGTACCCGTTGAGTACGCTTACGAGGATCAAGATTTCGCCAACTCAGAGAACTTTGCAGGCAAGATGACAATACCCTCAAAATCACTTCTATCTTCGCTTGCTAGTTGTTCGCTCTAGTGCTATGCCGTGACACCTACCGCTTGCTATATCATGCCTCCCATATTGCCATGTCAAGCCTCTAACCCACCTTTCCTAGCAAACCATTGTTTGCCTATGTTACCGCTTTGCTCAACACCTCTTATAGCATTGCTAGTTGCGGGAAGATGAAATTTGCTCCATGTTGGAACATGGTTATTGTTGGGATATAATTATTATATCTTGTTTTCTTTAATGCACCTATATACTTGGTAAAGGGTGGAAGGATCGGCCTTATGCCTGGTGTTCTGTTCCACTCTTGCCGCCCTAGTTTTCGTCATACCGTGTTATGTTCCTTGATTTTGCGTTCCTAACACGTTTGGGTGTTATGGGAATGCCTCGACAGTTCGCTTTGAATAAAACTCCTATAGCAAGGCCCAACCTTGGTTTTACATTTCCCTAGAAACCTATCACCATCCCTTGGGTTCTGCAGACCCGAGGGTCATCTTTATTTTAACTCCCCCCCCGGGCCAGTGCTTGTCTAAGTGTTGGTCCGAACCGAGTAGACTGTGGGGCCACCTCGGGGCAACTTGAGGTTTGGTTTTACTCGTAGGATGTCTCATCCGGTGTGCCCTGAGAACGAGATACGTGTGACTCCTACTGGGATTTGTCAGCACATTGGGCGGTTTTGCTGGTCTTTTTTTACCATTGTCGAGATGTCTTGTAACCAGGATTGTGAGTCTGATCAAGTCGTCCTGGGAGAAGGAATATCCTTCGTTGACCGTGAGAGCTTGTGATGTGCTAAGTTGGGACACCCCTGCAGGGTTTTGAACTTTCGAAATCCGTGCCCGTGGTTATGGGCAGATGGGAATTTGTTAATGTCCGGTTGTAGAAAACTTGACACTTAACTTAATTAAATTGTAAGTCCAGGAAGTGAACACGGTTTTGGTGTTATGCTTGAACGTAAGTAGACTCAGGATCACTCCTTGATCATTTCTAGTTCATGAGCGTTGCATTGCTTCTCATCTCGCTCTTATTTGCGTAAGTTAGCCACCATATATGCTTAGTGGTTGCTGCAGCTCCACCTCACTACCTTTCCCTACCCATAAGATTAAATAGTCTTGATCTCGCAGGTGTGAGATTGCTGAGTCCACGTGGCTCACAGATACTTCCAAACAGATGCAGGTGCCGATGATGCCAGTACGACGCTACCGAACTCAAGTGGGAGTTTGACAAGGATTCGGGCCGTTACTATGTTTCTTTTTCGGATGATCAGTAGAGGAGCCCAGTTGTGGCGATCGGGGATCTAGCAATTGGGGTTGTCTTACTTTATTTAGGTTCCGTAGTCGGGCCTTGATTGTATTCTGGATGATGTATGCTATATTTATCTATTGTGTGAAGTGGCGATTGTAAGCCAACTCTTTATCCCTTCCTTATTCAATACATGGGATGTGTAAAGATTACCCCTCTTGCGACATGCCTACCATGCGGTTATGCCTTTATGTCGTGCCCGACACGTGGGAGATATAGCCGCATCGTGGGTGTTACACTACTACTACTACTATATTAATTGGAGGCATATATTAGGTTTTGATATTTGATTATGTGTATGCCCCGAGACCTTCCAACTAGACGTGTATTTCTCTCTGGGTCACACTTTGTATCGTTCACACCACTAGTACTACTATGTTTGGTCTCCGACCCATAAGTGGAAGAAGTGGAGACGCTCTACCACGCTGTTCATGTCCCACTCCTTTCGCTGGTGTGTGGGACATCCAGCACATGTCGTGTTTGGCACTCCTTCATCGTAAGAGTTGAAATGCTAGCATTCATCAAAAATAAAAAACAAATATATATCAGAAGTGATACTATAACATGCAGTTTCCTTGCTCCTCGATATCGAAAAGAATACTTCCATTCGCCAACATGTGGGACGTCGACCATCCTGGTCCAATTGCCATGCATGCATACTCCAAGGGAGAGTCACCCCGGTCGTTGCGCGTAGTAATAATGACTAATGAGCCGTCAAATCTCATGCCCAATCTTTTCCCACTGTGAAGTTGCTCGGACGAAGGAACCATCAAGACTTCGTTGAATTCTGCTTCTTGAAGAAAACCACTATACTAGCAGTACTGCTAGCTCCTACCTCTTGAGAAATGCGTTGGTTTTCCCTTGAAGAGGAAAGGGTGATGTAGCCGAGCAGCGTAAGTATTTCCCTCGGTTTTTGAGAACCAAGGTATCAATCCGGTAGGAGGCCACGCACGAGTCCCTCACACCTACACAAACAAATAAACTCCTCGCAACCAACGCGATAAAGGGTTTGTCAATCCCTTCACGGTCACCTACGAGAGTGCGATCTGATAAATATGATAAGATAATATTTTTGGTATTTTATGTTAAAGAGAAATAAATATGCAAGTAAAATAAAAGGCAAAGGAAATAACTAAGTATTGGAAGATTAATATGATGGAAAATATACCCGGGGGCCATAGGTTTCACTAGAGGCTTCTCTCGAGACCATAAGTATTACGGTGGGTGAACAAATTACTGTTGAGCAATTGACAGAATTGAGCATAGTTATGAGAATATCTAGGTATGATCATGTATATAGGCATCACGTCCAAGACAAGTAGACCGACTCCTGCCTGTATCTACTACTATCACTCCACACATCGACCACTATCCAGCATGCATCTAGAGTATTAAGTTCAAGAGAACAGAGTAACGCTTTAAGCAAGATGACATGATGTAGAGGGATAAACTCATGCAATATGATATAAACCCCATCTTGTTATCCTTGATGGCAACAATACAATACGTGCCTTGCTGCCCCTACTGTCACTAGGAAAGGACACCGTAAGATTAAACCCAAAGCTAAGCACTTCTCCCATTGCAAGAAAGATCAATCTAGTAGGCCAAACCAAACTGATAATTCGAAGAGACTTGCAAAGATGACCAATCATACATAAAAGAATCCAGAGAAGATTCAAATATTGTTCATAGATAAGCTTGATCATAAACCCACAATTCATTCATCTCAACAAACACACCGCAAAAGAAGATTACATCAAATTGATCTCCACAAGAGAGGGGGAGAACTTTATATTGAGATCCAAAAAGAGAGAAGAAGCCATCTAGGTAATAACTATGGACCCGTAGGTCTTAAGTAAACTACTCACACTTCATCAAAGGCGATACGGTGTTGATGTAGAAGCCCTCTGTGATCGATACCCCCTCCGACGGAGCTTCGGAAAAGGCCCCAAGATGGGATCTCATGGATACAGAAAAGTTACGGCGGTGGAATTAGGGGTTTGGCTCCGTTTCTGGTAGTTTGGGGGTACGTAGGTATATATAGGAGGAAGGAGTACGTCGATGGAGCAACATGGGCCCCATGAGGGTGGAGGGCGCGCCTGGGGGGTAGGCGCGCCCCCTACCTCGTGCCTTCCTGGTTGATTTCTTGACGTAGGGTCCAAGTCCTGTGGATCATGTTCATTACGAAAATCACGTTCCCGAAGGTTTCATTCCGTTTGGACTCCGTTTGATATTCTTTTTCTGTGAAACCCTAATATAGGCAGAAAAACAACAATTCCGGGTTGGGCCTCCGGTTAATAGGTTAGTCCCAAAAATATTATATAAGTGTATAATAAAGCCCAATAATGTTCAAAACATGATATAATATAGCATGGAACAATCAAAAATTATAGATACGTTGGAGACGTATCAAGCATCCCCAAGCTTAATTCCTGCTCGTCCTCGAGTAGGTCACTGATAAAAACAGAATTTTTGATGTGGAATGCTACTTGGCATAATTTCAATGTAATTCTCTTAATTGTGGTATGAATATTCAGATCTGAAAGATTGAAGACAAAAGTTCAATAGTGACATAGAAATAATAATACTTCGAGCATACTAACTAAGCAATTATGTCTCTTCAAAATAACATGGCCAAAGAAAGTTATCCCTACAAAATCATATAGTCTGGCTATGCTCCATCTTCACCACACAAAGTATTTAAATCATGCACAACCCCGATGACAAGCCAAGCAATTGTTTTCATACTTTTGGTGTTCTCAAACTTTTTCAATCTTCACGCAATACATGAGCGTGAGCCATGGACATAGTACTATATGTGGAATAGAATGGTGGTTGTGGAGAAGACATAAAGGGAGAAGATAGTCTCACATCAATTAGGCGTATCAATGGGCTATGGAGATGCCCATTAATAGATATCAATGTGAGTGAGAAGGGTTTGCCATGCAACAGATGCACTTGAGCTATAAGGATATGAAAGCTCAACAAAAAGAACTAAGTGGGTGTGCATCCAACTTGCTTGCTCACGAAGACCTAGGGCATTTTGAGGAAGCCCATCGTTGGAATATACAAGCCAAGTTCTGTAATGAAAAATTCCCACTAGTATATGAAAGTGATAACATAGGAGACTCTCTATCATGAAGATCATGGTGCTACTTTGAAGCACAAGTGTGGAAAAAGGATAGTAGTATTGCCCCTTTTTATTTATTTATTCTTTTTTGGGCCTTCTTTTTTTGGACTTTCTCTTTTTTTATTGGGACAATACTCTCTGAATGATGATCATCACACTTCTATTTATTTACAACTCAATGATTACAACTCGATACTAATACAAAGTATGATTCTATATGAATGCGCCCGGCGGTATACCGGGATAACAATGATGCATGAGTGACTTATATGAAAGAATTATGAACGGTGACTTTGCCACAACTAAAATGTCAGCTACATGATCATGCGAAACAATATGACAATGATGGAGCATGTCATAGTAAACGGAACGGTGGAAAGTTGCATGGCAATATATCACAGAATGGCTATGGAAATGCCATGATAGGTAGGTATGGTGGCTGTTTTGAGGAAGGTATATGATGGGTGTATGATACCGGCGAAAGGTGTGCGTATAATCCATGGACTCAACATTAGTCACAAAGAACTCGCATACTTATTGCAAAAATCTATTAGTTATCAAAGTACTACGCGCATGCTCCTAGGGGGATAGATTGGTAGGAAAATACCATCGCTCGTCCCCGACCATCACTCATAAGGAGGACAATCAATAAATACATCATGCTCCGACTTCTTAACATAACGGTTCACCATACGTGCATGCTACGGGAATCACAAACTTCAACACAAGCATTTCTCAACTTCACAACTACTCAACTAGCACGACTCTAATATCACCATCTCCAAATCTCAAAACAATTATCAAGTTTCAAACTTCTCGTAGTATTCAACACACTCATAAGAATTTTTTATTATTATTAATCTTGTATGCCTAAAATAAAGAAAATTACCATTCTGTTTTGTAGGACTCTCAAAATAATCTAAGTGAAGCATGATAGAACAAAAGATTCTATAAAACAAATCCACCATCGTGCTCTAAAAGATATAAGTGAAGCACTAGGGCAAAAACTATATAACTCAAAAGATATAAGTGAAGCACATAGAGTATTCTAACAATTTCCGAATCATGTGCGTCTCGCTCAAAAAGGTGTGTGTAGAAAGTATTATTGTGGAAAACTAACAAATAAAGACTCAGATAATACAAGACGCTCCAAGCAAAACACACATCATGTGGTAAATAAAAATATAGCTCCAAGTAAATTTATCGATAGAAGTAAACGAAAGAGGGGATGCCTTCCGGGGCATCCCAAATCTTTGGCTTTTAGGTGTCCTTAGATTATCTTGGGGGTGCCATGGGCATCCCAAGCTTATCCTCTTGCCACTCCTTGTTCCATAATCCATCAAATCTTTACCCAAAACATGAAAACTTCACAACACAAAACTTAAAGTAGAAAATCTCGTGAGCTCCGTTAGCGAAATAAAACAAAACACCACTTCAAGGTATTGTAATGAACTCATTATTTATTTATATTGGTGTTAAACCTGATGTATTCCAACTTCTCTATGGTTTATGAACTATTTTACTAGCCATAGATTCATCAAAATAAGCAAACAACACACGGAAAACAGAATCTGTCAAAAACAGAACAGTATGTAGTAATCTGCAGCTAACGCAAGTTCTGGAACCCCAAAAATTCTAAAATAAATTTCTGCACGTGAGGAATTTATCTATTAATCATCTTAAAAAATAATTAACTAAATATATCTTTCCAAATAAAAATGGCAGCAATTCTCGTGAGCGCTAAAGTTTCTATTTTTTACAGCAAGATTAAAAAGACTTTCCCCAAGTCTTCCCAATGGTTCTACCTGGCACAAACACTAATTAAACACAAAAAACACAACCAAAACAGAGGCTAGATAAATTATTTATTATTAAACAGGAGCAAAAATCAAGGAATAAAAATAAAATTGGGTTGCCTCCCAACAAGCGCTATCGTTTAACGCCCTAGCTAGGCACGTAAGCAAGGATAGATCTAGGTATTGCCATCTTTGGAAGGCAATCCAAAAGTGGCTCTCAAAATAGATTCGTAAGGTAATTTAATTTTTTCTAGGGAAGTGTTCCATGCCTTTCCTTAACGGAAATTGGAATCTAATATTCCCTTCCTTCATATCAATAATTGCATCAATCGTTCTAAGGAAAGGACTACCAAGAATATTAGGACATGAAGGATTGCAATCTATGTCAAGAACAATAAACTCCTTGCGCACATAATTCCTATTTGCAACAATAAGAACATCATTAATTCTTCCCATAGGTTTATTAATAGTGGAATCTGCAAGGTGCAAGTTTAAAGAGCAATCATCAAAATCACGGAAACCTAGCAAATCACACAAAGTCTTTGGAATTGTGGAAACACTAGCACCCAAATCACACAAAAGCATAGCATTCATGATCTTTAATCTTAATTTTAATAGTAGGTTCCCACTCATCATAAAGTTTTGTAGGGATAGAAACTTTCAACTCAAGCTTTTCTTCATAAGATTGCATCAAAGCATCAACGATATGTTTGGTAAAGGCTTTATTTTGACTATAAGCATGAGGAGAATTTAGCACGGATTTCAACAAAGAAATACAATCTATCAAAGATCAATTATCGTAATTAAATTACTTGAAATCCAAAATAGTGGGTTTATTAATATTTAAAGTTTTGACTTCTTCAATCCCACTTCTAACAATTTTAGCATCAAGATCGAAAGACTCAGAATTTTTAGAACGCCTTCTAGGTAATTTGGATCATATTCAATCCCATCATTATCAAGATTTAATTGGGGACACATCAATAACTTTTAGATGTTCATCTTTGTCTTCCAAAAAAATTTCCGGCTTAGCGGCCATCTTATTAACTAAGGTGGCTTGCTTATCCGAAACTTCAGCTATTAACTTCTCAAGATGAGCAATCTGAGATTTCAAACCATCAAATTCTTTAGACATATCATCGAGCTCTTTATTCGTGACAAGAAAGCAATTCAACACACAAGCAAACAAGAGATGGGCAAAAAGAGGCGAATAGAGAAAGAGAGGGAGGATGGAGAGTGGGAGCGGGCGAATAAAACGGCAAAGGTGAAGTGGGGGGAGAGGAAAACGAGAGGCAAATGGCAGATAATGTAATGCTGGTGATAAGGGTTTGTGATGGGTACTTGGTATGTTGACTTTTGTGTAGACTCCCTTGCAACGGCGCCAGAAATCCTTCTTGCTACCTCTTGAGCACTGCGTTGGTTTTCCCTTGAAGAGGAAAGGGTGATGCAGCAGAGCAGCACAAGTATTTCCCCTCAGTTTTTGAGAACCAAGGTATCAATCCAGTAGGAGGCCACGCACGAGTCCCTCTCACCTACACAAACAAATAAACTCCTCACAACCAACGCGATAAAGGGGTTGTCAATCCCTTCACGGTCACCTACGAGAGTGAGATCTGATAGATATGGTAAGATAATATTTTTTGTATTTTTTAATAAAGAGAAATAAAGATGCAAGTAAAATATATGGCGAAGGAAATAACTAAGTATTGGAAGATTAATATGATGGAAAATAGACCCATGGGCCATAGGTTTCACTAGAGGCTTCTCTCGAGAGCATAAGTATTACGGTGGGTGAACAAATTACTGTTGAGCAATTAACAGAATTGAGCATAGTTTTGAGAATATCTAGGTATGATCATGTCTATAGTCATCACGTCCAAGAAAACTAGACCGACTCCTGCCTGCATATACTACTATCACTCCACACATCGACCGCTATCCAGGATGCATCTATATTATTAAGTTCAAGAGAACAGAGTAACGCTTTAAGCAAGATGACATGATGTAGAGGGATAAACTCATGCAATATGATATAAACCCCATCTTGTTATCCTCGATGGCAACAATACAATATGTGCCTTGATGCCCCTATTGTCACTAGGAAAGGACACCGCAAGATTGAACACAAGCTAAGCACTTCTCCCATTACAAGAAAGATCAATCTAGTAGGCCAAACCAAACTGATAATTCGCATCTAGCAAGCAAAGATAACCAACCATACATAAACAAATTCAGAGAAGATTCAAAAATTGTTCATAGATAAACTTGAACATAAACCGACAATTCATCGATCTCAACAAACACACCGCAAAAGAAGATTACATCGAATAGATCTCCCTAAGAGAGGGGGAGAACTTTGTATTGAGATCCAAAAAGAGAGAAGAAGCCATCTAGATAATAACTATGGACCTGTAGGTTTGAAGTAAACTACTCACACTTCATCGGAGGGGCTATGGTGTTGATGTAGAAGCCCTCCGTGATCGATACCCCCTCCGATGGAACTCCGGAGAAGGCCCCAAGATGGGATCTCGTGGATACAGAAAGTTACGGCGGTGGAATTAGGGTTTTGGCTCCGTTTCTGGTAGTTTGGGGGTACATAGGTATATATAGGCGGAAGGAGTACATCGGTGGAGCAACGTGGGCCCCACGAGGGTGGAGGGCGCGCCTGGGTCCTTTGTTTCATAGGATAGGAATTTTATAGGAATATGAAAATCATACGAAGTGAGATGACATGCATCTCAATTCCTACAGAGAAAGAGATGTCATTTGATGCATATGATAGGAGTTTTTCCATTGAGTCTAGGCTAATGTACTGGATATTTGCTCTAAAAACTGCAGTAGTAACTAGTACTGGTACATGCTCATAATTAATAAACAAATGTATGGGCGACACAGACAAACACACTAACTACTACTGTCGGTGTCCTGGGAACGGGGGTCCCCAGACTTGCACGGAACATCAATATGCATTTTTTTACAAAACACATGTTGTGATTTACCCATGTAGGAGTAATCCCATGTGTAAAAACTAATGATATTTCGAGAATTTTATCGGAAAACTGGTATCTCGAGAATGTCATCGAAAAAATGGAAGATGAGAGATAAGGTGAGGAGGAGTGGAGCGTGGTGGTGACTGGTGGTCGGAATGGGCGGCGGCATGGGGATGGACGTCGCCGGTAGGCGGCAGCGGACACCATGCTAGATTGTTCAAGAGACTTTCTTTTTTAATTGCTCAGCAATGAGCTTGCGGGAGATAAGGATGTGGAGAGAGGTGCGGGAATCTTTTGTAAAATTATCATAGTTTTCTTTCTATCCGTCAGATATAGATGAGACGGTCTATATTACAAGATGGCAGGCACATCATCATCGCCAACTTTGTTTTTTATAAGGATACAGATGATAAGTTTGCTAACTACTAAAGTAAAGTGAAATTTTTCCATCTTATACAAGTAAATTAAGGTGATTGTTTATGATACGGGCAAGGTTTGATGAAGGGTGGTAGGAACAAATGCTCCGCCTAGAGCATGTGTGTGAGAGATGGAGTCTAAGTGTGTGTGTGTGTGTATGTTTGTGTGTGTGTGAGAGAGAGAGAGAGACAGAGAAAGAGAGATGGTGTCTTTGTGTGTGTGTGTGTGTTTGTGTGTGTGTGGGTGGGTGCATGTGTGCGTTTGTGTATGTGTGTGTGTGTGTGTTTGTGTGTGTGTGGGTGTGTGTGTGTGTGTCGCGGGGTCCTTGGTGGCGGATGTAATTTAAGTGTGCATGGCTTCATCATAGAGATGTGATGTGTATGGCAGAGGCCACTAACGATGGGGTGCGAGAGAGAAAATTCCCGTAGAGAGGGAAGAGAGGGTGTGTGCGTGTGAGAGGAGTCGACATCGAGAGAATGTGTTTGTTCGAGAGACACCGAGGAAGACTACTATATATCGATGATGCATGTAGGCGGGAATTAAACGAAGGGATGGTCTTATGGGTTTCGGGGATATAGGGGAAGAGTGAGAGGTGGGGTAGCTAGAAGGAGATTGTTAAGTGTGGGTGTGTGTTTTACGCATCCAGGCGGAAGTTATGTGCACACAAAAAGAGAACGATTCTATAACTCCCTCGATGCGGCTATATCTCCTACGTGTCGAAGCACGACTTAGAGGCATAACCGCATTGAAAGCAATGTCGCAAGTAAGGTAATCTTCACAACAACCCATGTAAATAGATAATAGGGGAAAAAGGTACGTAGTTGGCTTACACTCGCCATGTCACACAAATACATGAATAACATTACAATCATCCAATACACTCATGGTCCGACTATGGTACCAAAATAAAAGATCAACCCCAACATGCGACACGGTCCCGATCGCCCCAACTGGGCACCTCTACTGATCATCAGGGAAAGACACATAGTAACGGCGTGAGTCTTCGTCGAACTCCCACTTGAGCTCAAGCGCATCATCTGGAACAAAATCATCGGTCCCTGCATCTGGTTCGGAAGTAAACTGTGAGCCACGGGGACTGAGCAATCTCGCACCCTCGCGATCAAGACTATTTAAGCTTATAGGTAAGGTAAGGTAATATGTGGAGCTGCAGCAAGCGACTAGCATATATGGTAGCTAACCTGTTCGCAAAAGAGAGCGAGAAGAGAAGGCAAGGCACGAACGAAGAACTATAGAACAACCTACGGCAAACATTACTTCAACACCGTGTTCACTTCCCGGACACCGCCGAGAAGAGACCATCACGGTTACACACGCAGTTGATTCATTTTAATTAAGTTAAGGTTCATGTTATCTACAACCGGACATTAACAAATTCCCATCTGCCCATAACCGCGGGCACGACTTTCGAAAGTTCAAATCCCTGCAGGGGAGTCCCAACTTAGCCCATCACAAGCTCTCACGGTCAACGAAGGATATTCCTTCTCCCGAGACATTCCGATCAGACTCGGCATCCCGGTTCTACAAGACAACTTCGACAATGGTAAAACAAGTCCAGCAACACCGCCCGAATGTGCCGACAAATCCCGATAGGAGCTGCACATAACTCGTTCTCAGGGCACACTCAGATGAGCGCTCCATACAACTAAAACCAAACCTCGAGTTTCCCCGAGGGGGCGCTGCACAGGGCTCTAGTTTGGACCAACACTCAGAGGAGCACTGGCCCGGGGGGGTTTAAATAAGGTGACTCTCGGGCTCCGGAAACCCAAGGGAAAAAGAGGCTAGGTGGCAAATGGTAAAACCAAGGTTGGGCATTGCTGGAGGAGTTTTATTCAAGGCGAATTGTCAAGGGGTTCCCATTATCACCCAACCGCGTAAGGAACGCAAAATCCGGGAACATAATACCGATATGACGGAAACTAGGGCGGCAAGAGTGGAACAAAACACTAGGCAAAAGGCCGAGCCTTCCACCCTTTACCAAGTATATATATGCAATAAGATAACAAGATAATATGGTGATATCCCAACAATAAACAATGTGCCAACAAGGAACAATCTCCAATCTTCACCTGGAACTAGCAACGCTATAAGAGGGGCTGAGCAAAGTGATAACATAGCCAATCAACGGTTTGCTAGGACATGGTGGGTTAGAGGTTTGACATGGCAATTTGGGAGGCATGATAAGCAAGTGGTAGGCATCTTAGCATAGGCATAGCAAAAGAGCGAGCATCTAGCAAGCAAAGATAGAAGTGATTTCAAGGGTATGATCATCTTGCCTGCAAAGTTGTCAGAGTTGACTTGATCCTTGTAAGCAAACTCAACGGTCTCCTCGTTAGCGAACTCGTCTCCCGGCTCTACCCAAACAAGACAAACAAGCAAAAGGAACACAATCAACCACGTGCAAAGCTCAAACAACATGATGCGAACATGGTATGCTATGCGGGATGCGATATGTGATGCATATGCAAGACTTGACAAGGAATGATTGAACCTGGCCTCAACATGGACATCCAAGAGTGCCATTGGAAAGGTGAGGTGATTTCAGTTGAAATCTATATAAAGATCACCGGAATCGGATGCACGGTTTGGAAATGGCAAGCAAAACAAATATGGCACCGGTCTGCGATAAACAGCAAGTAGCCATCTAAATGCATCAAGATAATTATGCTACAGCATTCAAACATGACAAAAAAATACATGGCAGGGATCCACTCATGATGCTTTACAAAAGATGAACACTGAGCTACGGCCAATTTATCCATTAACAGGTTCAAACAAGCATGGAAAAAGTGCAAACGATAAACAGGTTTCACACTTAGTGAAATTAACACAAGTCTAGAATTTAACATCAGGTAGCACACTTTGGAGCATGAAAACTATATGATACAGGAACTTATCATGGAAAATCAAGGAATGACATGCTACTCAAAGCACTTAACAAAACTCCCTTAGTGACCTTGAGCCAAAAGGGATCAGAAAATACAATTGTAAGCATGTGAACATGGCAAAAACATAATCAGATTACCGACTTAGTGAAAAACTGGAGCATGCAAATCTATTAACGAGTAGGCATGTTTACGAGCTCGATGCACTCACTACAGAGCAAGGCATGACAAACTAAGCATACACCCATCAAGAATACATATCATAGAAGCTAGACATGGCAAGAACAAAAACATAGCATGCACGGATCAACAACATCCTCGGCAAAATCACTAACAAGTCAACAATCTGCCAGGATTTACGAAATAGCAAAAGTAGAGCTCGATTGATTCAAGCTAGGGTGCTCCATAAATGAAAACAAAGACATGGATGGATAGAGCACCACAATATTAACAAATCATCCTTACTAATCATCCTCAAAAGAGGCACGGATCACTAGGAAACAACATGAACATATGGCATATTGACAAAATCAGATCAAGGACTTAGAGAAATTCTAAGTCCCTGAAATCAGCATTAATGAATGCACTACTTTGCAAGCTTGTCCTAGTCACCGCACATATCACAAAAATACATGGTAAGCACCTCTGTAAATATGGCATGGCATATAACAAAACACATGTAGAGCTCAGGAGCATATCATGCACACATTAATCATGGCAAAAATGACAAATAGCTATTTGATGCAGCAGATCTGACAATTATCTCAAATAGCCCTCTTCCAACAGCATTTAGGGCATTAAGATGAGCTCAAACTAAAATTATGCAATGAGATGAAATGATGTACTCTCTGAGGCGAACATTTTGATATGCTACATGCCCAAAACGGAGCTACGTATGCGGAGTTACGACATGATGAAAAACGCAAAAAAATTAGGGTTTCGGGGAAAGTCAACCCTCCGGATTTAAATATGAGATCTGGCCCGATCCACTGTAGCGCTGCACGGACACCGAGGTTCGCCGGGGTTCGTCGCCGGACTTGGCGAGCACGCCGGCCGGAGGAGGGTGGACGACGGCGGGGCGGCGCGGCGGAGAGCAAGACGGCGGCGGGGTCGGCGGTCGTCGCCGACGAGGTGCACGGCGCTGGTGGAGAGGCCACGCCGGAGCTCGGCGGCCGGGAATGGTGGGCGGCGGCGCCGGGCGTCTCTGGCGTCGGACGGGAGGAAGACGGGCGGCGGGGGCGCGGATCCGGCTCGCCCCGGACGGACGGCGGGAGGGCCGGCTTCGGGCTCTCGGGCCCGCGGCGGCGAAGTGGGCGCCGGTTGCCACTTGGCGGCCGGTGAGTGGCTGGCGGCGGTGTGTCCGCTAGGACGCGGACATGTCTGGCGCGTGCGGGGATTTTTCTAGGGTTAGGGGGAGGAAGACGCGAAAATTTCGGAGGAAGGTCTATTTATAGGCATAGAGGGAGCTAGGAAGCTCCAAATGGATTGCGGTTTTTGGCCACGTGATCGTGATCGAACGCTCTAGGTGATGGAGAGGGTTTAGGTGGGTTTTTGGGCCACTTTGGAGGGGTGTTGGGCTGCAACACACACGAGGCCTTTTTGGTTCCTCGGTTAACCGTTGGAGTATCAAACGAAGTCCAAATGGTACGAAACTTGACAGGCGGTCTACCGGTAGTAAACCAAGGCCACATGACAACTCTCGGTCCAATCTGGAAATGTTTAACCCCCACACACGAAAAGAGGTAGAAAGGACCACCGGAGGAGATAGGAGCGCCGAAATGCAAAACGGACAACGGGGAAAATGCTCGGATGCAGGAGACGAACACGTATGCAAATGCAATGCACATGATGACATGATATGAGATGCATGACAACGACAACAACACACGGAGACAAAAACCCGAACCCGAGAAAAAAAATAACTTAGCGCCGGAAACGGCAAGAGTAGGAGTACATATAAGGTAAATTACATCCGGGGTGTTACAGATTCGATGTGGCATTAGGGTTGAGGGGAATTAACTACGTATGGAGACATAGAGACCTTGAACATGCATATGTTATAGGTATACATGTATACGTGGGATGTGTATGTGTGTGCGTGCATGATCGAGATAAAAGAAAGGACATAAGTCATAAGATCAACGGCATGGGATAGACGGATTGGTATGACAATATGCATGCATGTGAGAATGTAGGGAAGAAGGCGCGACAATTTGAGCATGTGTTTTTTTCTTTAAGAGATAGTGGCGTCGGCTGGAGCATGCATCCATGGCGAGCAGAGGGAGTATGACAATATGCATGCATGTGAGAATGCAGGGAAGAAGGCCCGACAATTGAGCATGTGTTTTTTCTTTAAGAGATAGTGGCGTCGGCTGGAGCATGCATCTATGGCGAGGAGAGGGAGTGAGGCACAACGATTGTGCAAAAGAGATCAACCTATACATGAAAGAAGGATGATGGAGAAACAGATAAATAGAATGATAAAGATGCTAGCTAGTGCGCATTAGAGATAGGAGCCAAGTGGATCAGAAGGCTGAGTTATGTGTGTGGGTGTTCGAGAAATGAAGAGAGGGTGCATGTGACGCACATACTAACAAATATCGGAGAGAAATGAGATCCTGAGAGATGGAGTTTTGTGTCTGCGAGAGAGAAAGATATTTCATAATGAGAGTGATAGCTAGAGAGACATATGAGGGAACACAAGATATCTCTAGGGAGAGAGAGTGTGTGTGAACGGCATACAAGAGAATAGTGGATAAATATGAGACACTGGGAGACAGAGTTTGTGTTTGTGTGTGAGAAAGAGATATATAAGAGGAAGAGTCGAAGGTTCTCATACCTAAGGAGTGAAATACATCTCTGTATGAGGGGTGTGCGAGTGGCACACAGGGGAATAGTAGAGAGAAATGAGACCCCGGGAGACAAAGTTTTTTGTTTGTGTGAGAGAAAGAGATTCCACTTGGAGAATCATAGTTAGAGACACATAGCAGGGAGCGAGATATACTTAGAGAGAGATAGAGTGATGAAGGTCGAGGGAGAGAGTACCGTGAGTGTGTTACGAATATAAAAGATCATTTGCGACATACAGGTAGCACGAGAGATACCCGAGAGACGATGAACGCTTATAGGTCTAGAGAGATAGTCCTATATAAGCATGAGTGATAGTTATATGAGACGAATATCTGGATTAAATGGGATTCAAATATTTAAACTGGATATCACGACATCAATAATACCATAACACAAATTTGTAACGCCCAGAAGACACCCACTGGTGGTCGTTACTCCTAGCGGGATCTAGACTGGCCCCAGAGATCAATACTAGTCTTTTCTGCCCACATTGTCTTCACTCATGCACACCCGGGAGCAACTTCCCGGTCGGTCACCCATCCTGACACTACTCCAAGCTGAGCACGCTTAACTTTGGAGTTCTGTCCGAATGGGCTCCCGGAAAAGAAGGAATTCCTTATTGATATGAGTAGTCTATCATCCCTAATAAGCAGGCCATCACATACACCCCCACTCAGAGGAACCAACGTCCTCGTCGGGCCACATAAATGTTCCCTGTTGGCACATACATCTATGCATCCAGTCCGGTACATGTACCATGTCGTGTGCCATGACGGGTCACAAACATCATGAACAACATGACCGCGCACCTGTCCGCAAACATCCGTGTAACCGCGAGGGTCGGCTCTGGCCCCACAGATCCATACTAGTCTTTTCTGCGCACTTTGTCCTCACTCATGCGCACCTGGGAGCAACTTCCCGGTCAGTCACCCATCCTGACACTACTCCAAGCTGAGCATGCTTAACTTTGGAGTTCTGTCCGAATGGGCTCCCAGAAAAGAAGGAATTCCTTATTGATATGACTAGTCTATCATCCCTAATAATCCAGGCCATCACAAAATTGGTCTATCAAACATGCATATTCATTTGAATTTGGGGACACGTGTAATGTTATATAGTTTATCAATTTTGGTGATCCATTGATTCTTTAATTAGAAACAATGCATGGTTTATATGCAATTAATGTCTAAACAGGATTACACTATATGTTGCGTGTGTGAAACACATTATACATGTTGGAGAAGTAAAAAAACCCGCATGAAACACAAATTAATTGGAGACAGTTAGCGAGGAATGCATACATTGGATTTCAACATAAGTGGTTTCAAATATTTGAAAATCCAAATTGATGGATACAACCTTATGAATCTAAGATCATGCCATTTGTAAACCATATTTTTGTATAAAGGGTGGTGTGCTTTTGAAAGTATATATCTATATCTATACCTACTATTAAAGGGAGGTGACATTCTTGGTTTGGTTCCGCTTCGTTTGGTCCTGCTTCAATTAATTTCACGTATGCTATTTAGTTTTGTTACTTGCCACCCGTTTTGGCCCAAGGGAGGAAGCCTATCTGGTGGCACATTGTGGCTCAGGTCCGGAGAAAAATAAAATTGCCGATGGGAGGGTTCGATCTCATAACCTGCCAACTGGCCACACACAGTTTGTCCAACTGACCCAACTACAGATACGAGTGGATTTTTTTCTCCCGTTGCAACGCAGGGGCCTTTTTGCTAGTAAAAAATGATGTATATAGAATTTTATTCCAATCGAAAATGGACCCCGCCTGAAAAAAATAGAATACAAACGTGATTCTAATTGAGTTGGGACGGTAACTCTGCAAAATTTGAATGAAGCGGGGAGAGTCTCAGTAACCACCCGAAACCAAAATATGCGAGATGGAAATTACTAGTGCCTATCCCTGCCACTCAAAGCCTATCTGCTCGATTTCTAGAGGTTTCGATAGGGGTAGGCCGGTTTGTAATTTCACTCAAACGTGACATAACCGCCTCTCACCCGGATTCATACACGGTGGGCGCCAAAACATAGTGTGTCCTCGGCCGAAATTGACTCCCTCCCCGATTCATACACGGTGGGTGCCAAAAATAAACTCTCGTCGGCAAATCGACTCCCTCCCCAAATAATACACAGTGGGTGCAAGATTACCGTCCTATCCCCAACCGACTAATATTGTTGTGATGTCAGAAATTTGAAACGGGGGCTAAGTTTGTAAATTTCCTCGCATTTGAGACAAGTGCGCCCTGAAGACATGGTTCCCCCCTTCCTCTCTACCTCCATTTCGCCATTCATACTCCGTGGGCGCCAAAACACCCTCTCCACCCCAGCCTCCTCCGTCCGCCACCCCATCCACCGCCGTCCTCCTCCACCATGCGGAGTTGATACCCCAACGCCGCCGTCCATTACAAGAGATCGACCTCTCTCATCCACGGCTTCGGACCGGGATCCTTGCATCCGTCCTCTCACTTCATCCCCGCCGTTGTCCACCTTGCCGGCGCTGCTCCTACGACCGTCTCGTCGACCGTGCACCGCCGCCACCGTCTACCCTCCTAGATCTGCTTCCACGCCACCGACATCCATCACTACCGCAGCACCATCAAATTCCAGCAGATGCGTACACGGCGCCGCACCAGAGCGGTACTCTTTCGTATCTGCTCAACTTATTTATCGCAACAAGAAAATAGATCACCACTGCTTTACTCTGATTTCTTGTCCATCACTTACTTGCTAGTTGAGAGCAAACATTGGTTGTGAAGTTGCCTTGGTCCGGTCTGCACCTTCAGATCCGCCATGGCACATTCAACACTATACTCCCAATGCTTGTGGTTTTCCCCTTTTATATTCCACACTAGTTAAATCACAGTAGACTAAATTTCAAAATTGGGTCAGTCGATTTTTCAGAGCTCGCCGGAGTTCGCCGGTGCAAATGAAGGGGCTCGGGTGGAGATGGTGGTTGTGGGGGGCGGTGGTGGAGCCTTGCCGAACGAAGAAAACTCGACGCGGGTGGGGGCGGGGTTGGGGGTGGGCGTGGCGGAGGAACACCGGCGGTGGGGGCCGGTGGCCCGTGCGGTGTTCATCCAACCGCCTGAAATGGTCGACTAACCCAAATGACAAAATTCACGCGACTTGCATGCATTCATGCCTTTATATTCAGTACCATCATCATACCTACTTAGAACTGCTCCTAAATCTATCAAGCTAAACAACGTGCCACTCATAATTCCAAACTTGTTGCTCAAGTACGAATCTGATATGATGCTGGTATTACTAAAACAGATAACATTTAATTGGTCAGCTAATGTTCCTACTTTACTTTTGAAAAGCACGTGCACCACATATAGAGAGACAACAAAGAGTTGCTTTCTTAATGCGCTTTGGTTCATCATGTGTGGACACTACGCAACGAACGTTTTATTATCTAAAATATGCTTTCTCTTCTTTAGCATGTTCCTCTTCAATTCTTCTTTAATAAGTACTCTCTCCGTTCCTAAATACAAGTCTTTGTATAGATTCCACCATGGACTACATATGGAGCAAAATGAGTGAATCTACACTCTAAAATGTATCTGGATACATCTGTACGTGATCCATAGTGGAAATCTCTACCAAGACTTATATTTTGGAACAGAGGGAGTATGATAGTAGTACAGTATGTTCCTTGTAGTGAAGATGAGCTGGGACATTTGCAGTGTAGAGGTCTATACGGTCGGTTGGGATGGACACTTGAACTCTTCGGGCCTCTTTGATTAGTAGGATTTTGTAAACATGGGAATGGGATTTTGCAGTGGCCTGCCCACTTGAATCCTATAAGAATAGCAAGGAAATGCGGGGAGCTGTGTCGCCTTTGAGAGTTACACTGATATTAACAGTACCGCACCAACAATACTAGCACATATATTCCAGCAAGTTCTACTTTGCTAATTTTACTCTGATGCTTAAAGTTATCCCGTTATATCTACACTATGATTTGTGTAGCTGCTTTGTGTCGCACTAGCATCAGTCCACTCTTGAAGCTAAACACTGCAATGACTTACAAAATTGGCACCAAGGCATAGAGTGCCATTCTGGATGCAATGAAACTCATACGCTCCCCACCTGTTGACTCTTGTTCAGAATATGATCCTAATGACTATTCTAACCTTGAGGACTCAAAGGCAGATGGCCTGTCCTGTTCACCCATCAAGGTGCCTATTCTAATTTGGCAAGGTTTTATTGATTGCGCGTATCTTGCATATGTTGTGATGCATTTCTTCTACTTTGTTGCACCGCCATCTGCTTAATTTACTCATCATATATGTTGAGATTCCATGCCCATGCATTTTCAATACATATTCCATCTATCATCATACCATGTGTTTCCACTCAAATGTTGTTCTTGTGCATCAGACATCAAAAAGGAAGAGGGCGATTGCCGAACCTGAAGGAGCACCAACAAAGTCCTTGAAAAACGTGGTTGTGCCGGAGAAATCAGATAGACTTATATTGGTTGTACAACCAGTGACACAAAACATAGGACCGACTCTAGCAGACTGTACCCATACTTCACTGGCCATACCACTAGCCCCACCACACAGGACCTGCACTCCAGCAAAAGGTATGCCGATTTCTGTTGCCATAGCACCAGCCGTACCACAGAAAAATCCCACTCCAGCAAAAAGTACAGCAAGTCCATCGGCCGAAGACCTATCCCAACTGTAGAGACGGCCAAATCCTGCAGATTGGAACCCCATTCCAATAATTCCCAATTTAAAAGACAATGCTTTCAATGTTGTTAGGGACTACGTGCATATATTCCCATCATGGGAAGATTATAGTGAAGAAAAACACCATTTTCACATCTTCCTGTCCCACTTACGTGTAAGTGCTATTATTCATGGTGATTATTTTCCTGTTTTCTGCTGATTGAACACATCAATGATTTACATTACATTGTTGTAACTAGGCAAGGGTCAATCTGGATAGTCATGAAGAGCAAAGCTTTCTTGCACTTTTCAAGGAAGCATTGCAGCAGTATCGGTGTTACCTAAGAAAATCACAATTTGATGGAAAGTCTATAAACGAATTTCTGGTGAAGTCTCTTGTGCTAAATTTAGAAGACATTGAATGGAAAAACCTTGTTATGCACTGGTCTCGTTACGAGGATGAGGTATTGTATATTATATCGCATGATAATTTGAACTTCTACTTTTCCGCATGTGTCTTACGAATCTTTTTTGCAGGAAATCTGCTCGAAAAGGAATTACGATTTGAAAAGAACAACAGGAAATCGCAAATATGCTGCCCGCTGCTTTGCTCTTCTTAGTACATGTTGTCCTGTATCACTGTACTTGCATACATACCTGGTTCATTATGTGACAGTAGTATGCATGATAGCTTGCTTATCAATTGTTCGCTCCAAATTATCTGATCTGTATGAATGGTTACATTAGTGCATAATATATCCAATGCCAATGAAATTTTTTAGCTCTGCATTGTTCTTGTAAATACCTGCTTTCCTTTATTAGTGTACTTATATTGACATGTAGTTGTTCATGTACCATCACTGTGTAGCTTATTTTCCTTTGCCCTCCATTTTCTACACATAAGATCTATATTTACTCTTACCATAAGGTTGGATAACACGGATGGTACTGAAGAAGTGTAGCTCTGCATTGCTCTTGGCTGTACTTACATTTATAGGAACTTGGTTATGTAATATCACTCTTCATCTTATCTTAAATATTCTCCATTTAATCTTATATTATCACATCTATATTTACTCTTAACAAAATGTAGAATAAAGGCAATGCTTATGAAGAAGATTGCCCCCCCCATCAGCATGGACAAGGGCTTTATAGAGCCTGCCTTCACCAATAATGTAAGTTCGTCCTGCTCAAGCATTCAAACTTTGTTGTGTATATTTGGTTAGGCATGACTGCAACAGTTGTTTATTTCTGGTGTTTGCATCAAATTGCATGTTTAAAGTTTATTATGTACTTTATAAACAAAAGTTTGTCCTTCTCAATTTAAGTTTTCAGTTGTACAACCAAGTTCCTTCTTCATACCATGTAAATTAAACTATACAGAGCAAGTGATCTTATTTTGCCAATCTGAAAATGGGATAAATTGACAACACACTAACCATTGATACTTGTGAGTTCTTGATCTGTAATCCAATGGTGTCGTGAAGCTACCAACTCCATCACAATGTCATTTCCTACCATGTCTAGACCTGAACAATACCATATTGTGTTAATGCTATTTTAAATTGTGTCACTTTATTCATTAGTAAGAAATGTGATGAATTGTCAGCACTGATACTTATATGTGGAAAATCTATCATCTGTCTGCTTGTTTATCTTTCAGAGTGAGGATGATATAAGTGTCAAACAAGTGCAGTCTCATCAGCTTGCCCAGCTGCTTGCGCTGCAGCTCCCGAGCAGGGCTAACCTTTCTTGAACTCTATTGAAGTGCTATCAGTTTTGTATATTATTTTGTTATCATGTTTAATTGCACTGGTGGCGATCTTTGATGCCCAGTGTATGCAATCTACTATCTGCTTGTGCTTTATTATCATAGTGGCGAACTTTGATGCCTAGTGGATGTAATATGCCGTAATTTCTTTATTGTATAGTCTAGGTTTTTTTCTTATTCACGATGTTGTAGTTATTTTACTGTATATATATCCTGTGTTCACAGTAAACCGGCCAAACCGTAAAATTACTGTACATAATCGTGTCGTCATGCAAATCACTATCTATGATCCGCATCATGGGCCCCGTTATCTTGGTCTATTAACAGGCCTAAATGTAAACTGGCCCACTAGTAGATTTGGGCCTTTAATAGCCCGAGTAAACCGCCGACCCTATTTTCCCAAGAGAACTCAATGGGCTTTTAGGAGGCTGAAAAGTAGGTTGGGTCTGGAAAGTGTCGAACAGCTCACGGGCCGGCAGGAGGCCAAAATAGACCCTGGCCCATGATTGTGCCAATCAAATCATGGGCTTCTAACAGGCCAAAATTTTCTCGGTTCTTGTTTGGCCCAATCAGATTATCATTTGTGAGCAGGCCGGATGCAAACGGGGCCGTAGTTAGGCCCAACTATATGACGGGCTTTTAACAAGCCGAAATATATATAGGGACGAAATGTTAAACGGGCCTTTAACAGGTCGAAACTAATATCAGGCCTAATTACTAAATGGGCCTTTATCAAGTGGGCCCAAAAGCATAGCGTCCAGTTGACGGGCCGAATCGGGTATGGGCCATAATTTAGCCGAAAGCCTCTCAAAGGGCCAGACTTGATCTGGGCCGTAATTTGGCCCAGAACGTGGTAGGCTTTTAACGGGCCAGATCTCAAATGGGCCTTTATTAGGCCCAGAACATGGCAGACTGTTAATGGACCAGATCAAATACGGGTCAGCATTTGGCCCAAAACATGGCAGCCTGTTAATGGGCCGGTCTACTAGTGTCATCAAAATCTTTTGGGCCTTCAGCTAGGCCGGCCCATTATGGTCGGCGAAATCTCGTGGGCCTTTAGCTGGGCCGGCCCATTATGGTCTGCAAAATCTTGTGGGCCTTTAGCTGGGCCAGCCCATTATGTTCCACAAAATCTCGCGGGCCTTCAGCTGGGCCGGCCCATTATGGCCCGCAAAATCTTATAGGCCTTTAGCTGGGCCACCCCATTATGGTCCACAAAATCTCATGGGCCTTTTGCTGGGCCGGCCCATTATGGACCACAAAATCTTGTGAGCCTTTGGTTGGGCCGGCCCATTTAAACTTTATGGGCCACTTTTGGGCCGTCGACATGTCAACATTTCATAAGCGCATCTCGCCAATTGGATGAGTGACACCTATGCCAACGGGGAGCTGACACACGTTTCCTCCATCCAATGATGATTTTACACGTGGAAAATCGCCATTGGTCCGGGCTGTTAAGGGGTTATCGGATCCAAAACTGGACCCATAACTTAATGGTGTTCCGTTACGGTGGATGCCACGTGTCGGTCACCCTTGACGAAAGCACTTCTATGACCCGCGATTTTTCGTCATGGAAGTGGACACTTCCGTCATGATAATTTTGGTAATGTCATGGAACACTTCTACGACAACATAGGTATGACCATCTTGATTCCGTCATAAAATTGTCATGGATGTACCTGCATCACAGAAAACGTGACCTACTGTGACAAATACGTATCATCACGGAAGTGTACTTTTTGTAGTGGAGGATTTGGGTGGATCTGGAGTCTCTGGAAGTGAAGGGCAAGAAAGGGGATCTGGAGCAAGACGAAGGAAGGCAATGAAGGCAAATATAGCCCGCGCCAGTATTTTGTCAGTCAGGCAGTTGCCAAGGTAGCATGGGGAAGCAGAGACGCCCACGTCCCATCAATCACCATGCATCAACCGAGGCCGTAGACTGTTGGGTCCCGCTGTGCTCCGCATTTGCCCCTTGGCTTCGCCTCGAAGCCAAGTCCGAGCGCGCCTTGGGCCCGAGGGCTACTATCGGTGTCTTGGGAATAGGGGTTGAAGGAGTCCTGGACTAAGTGGTCCTCGAGCGTCCGGCCTGTTGGCCATGGGCCGGACTGATGGGCTGTGAAGATACAAAGACCGAAGACTGCACCCGTGTCCGGATGGGACTCTCCTTAGCATGGAAGGCAAGCTTGGCATCGAATATGTAGATTCCTTTCTTTGCAACCGACCTTATGTAACCCTAGATCCTCCCGGAATCTATATAAACCGGAGGACTTAGTCCGGATAGGAGAGAGATTCACTATCATAGCCATACAAGCTAGACCTCTAGGTTTTAGCCATTATGAACTCGAGGTAGATCAACTCTTGTAATACCCATATTCATCAATATCAATCAAGCAGGACGTAGGGTATTACCTCCATAGAGAGGGCCCGAACCTGGGTAAACATCGTGTCCCTTGTCTCCTATTACCATCGACCTTAGACGCATAGTTCGGGACCCCCTACCCGGGATCCGCCGGTTTTGACACCGACGTTGGTGCTTTCATTGAGAGTTCCTCTGTGTTGTCGCTAAAAGGATTGATGGCCCCTTGAGTCATCAATAATGATGCTGTCCAAGGAGAAACTTTCCTCCCCGAACAGATCTTCATGTTCGGCAGCTTCGCACTGCGGGCCAACTCGTTTGGCCATGTGGAGCAGATCGAAAGCTACGTCCCTGGCCATCATGTAAGATTTTGGAGCTTGAACTACGTTGCGGACATCCATGGAGACTTGATCTTCGCGTGATTGGAGACCGTGGCAACCGCTCCTGGTCACCCCAATGATCATGACCTAAATCTGGCATCAGGCCGCATCCAGGAGATTGCTCATGTAGCCGCTCTGACCCTAGATCCGGAGCAAGCTGCGCCATCCAAGGACGGGAGGATCAACCCCACCACAGAGGCCATAGATTCCACGGCATTGGAGCTGCACACAGACTTATCCTCTCACGACATCTTTGTCACCGGAACTCCGTACTCATCTTCGGCCGTAAGTTCTGAACCACGTGAGCCCGCGGACGCCAAACTTGATCGTTTATCGATCTTCGAGTTCAGCGCCACAGACATCTTCGAGCACTCGCCTTTGGGCGATGTGCTAAACTCGTTAAAGAACCTGTCCTTGGGTGAGGACTCACAGTTGAACTATATCCGGTTCGAACTAGGGGCTGACGGTAGAGAATTTCGCTCCCCACCCGCCACCCACTTCATAGCCACGGTCGAGGATTTGACCGACGAACTAGGTTACGACTCCGAGGACATTGACGGTATGGACGACGATGCTAGAGTAGAAGAGGCCCAGAACCCGCCGTTCACCGGACGTTGGACGGCCACTTCCTCGTATGATGTATACATGGTGGATGCACCAAAAGAAAACAGCGGCGATGACAAGGAAAATCCAACTCAGGATAAACCTTCTGAAATAAAATCCAAACGCTGGCGTTAGCGGAGCCGCTCTAAGTCATGCCGCAGTAAAGACATCAACACTGGCACAGGAGAAGATAACACTCCAGAAGGTGCCGAAGACAATGAAAACCCCGTCGATACAGTTAATGAATGAGATGAACGGGAAGGTGGGCCGGTTAGCCCCGGTTAACAGGCCACGCACGCAGATTTGGAGGGCGATAATTACCTAACGCTCTCCGAGGATGAGGTGATCCTCAGCACCGAGGATTTCATCGTGCCTGAGGAACCTCTTGAGCAGGAGCGCTTCAAGCGCCAGTTAATCGCCACTACAAGGAGCCTGAAAAGGAAACAACAGCAGCTTTAAGCTGACCAAGATCGGCTTAATGATAAATGGACCTATGTCCTAGCAGCCGAAGAGTATGGCCTCAAGCACCCAGCCAAAAGCTACCCAAAGCGCAAATTGCTACCTCAATTTGTCGAGGATGCGCCGAACTACATACCTCTATAGTACAATGCGGCTGATCAACCAGCACATGGTCGAGACAAAACGGCAACTCACGCCAAACACCAGCCAGCCCCGCCTCAGCGCACAGGTAGAGGTAAATTAGCCCACGGTCATACATATGACCTCCGGCAAAACCAGAACAATAAAGCAGAACATACTCGATCAATCTATGGATCGCGAGGACGCGCCTCGACACGTGACGACGGCCACCTCTTCGGACGTGACAAACTTAGTCATGCGCGGGCTAAAAACCGCAGATGGACTCATACCTCCCTTTAAAACTCAAGGGTCCAGCTCGGCACTGGCTCAATAGTCTGCCTGCAAATTCTATTGGCAGCTGGGAGGACTTGGAAGAGGACTTCCTCGACAACTTCCAAGGCACATATGTTCGACCTCTAGACGCTGATGACTTAAGCCACATAGTTCAACAGCCCGGAGAGTCTGCCAGGAAATTCTATACTAGGTTCTTAACTAAAAAGAACCAAATCATTGATTGTCCGGATGCCGAAGCCCTAGCAGCGTTCAAACACAACATCCGCGATGAATGGCTCGCTCGCCACCTCGGCCAAGAAAAACCAAAATCCATGGCAGCCCTCACGGCACTTGTCGGTGTCAAAACCAGCGGATCTCGGTAGGGGGTCCTGAACTGTGCGTTTAAGGCGGATGGTAATAGGAGGCGGGGGACACAATGTTTACCCAGGTTCGGGCCCTCGCGATGGAGGTAATACCCTACTTTCCTGCTTGATTGATCTTGATGACACGAGTATTACAAGAGTTGATCTACCACGAGATTGGAGAGGCTAAAGCATAGAAGCTAGCCTATGGTATGATTGTTGTTGTCCTACGGACTAAAACCCTCCAGTTTATATAGACACCGGAGGGGCTAGGGTTACACAGAGTCGGTTACAAGGGAGGAGATCTACATATCCGAATCGCCAAGCTTGCCTTCCATGCAAAGGAGAGTCCCATCCGGACACGGGACGAAGTCTTCAATCTTGTATCATCATAGTCCAACAGTCCGGCCAAAGTATATAGTCTGGCTGTCTGAGGACCCCCTAATCCAGGATTCCCTCAATAGCCCCTGAACCAAGCTTCAATGACGACGAGTCCGGCGCAGAGATTGTCTTCGGCATTGCAAGGCGGCATTGCAAGGCGCGCAAAACAAATTCCACATACCACTGTAGAGAGTATAATATTTCCACAAATCTAATCTGCTGACAATCTTTTAATAACGTGACATCACGCCATGGCTCCGGTTATTATTCGAACCGTTTTTCTCAACCAGCCACTACACGTGTTGCGAGGCGGTTTTATTGGCACGTCTTGTCCAAGCAGAGATCGTGTCCCCTTATCATGGGATTCTCATCAATACGGGTGTGGGTAACCCTATCGTGCTCGTTAGTATGACTCCTCGATTTTAGGCAAGTTCCAAGCGGCCACACAGAGGACGCTTGATATTCGCCCTCTTTATAAAGGGGCCAAAGCCTATCCTTTTCTTATCGCGCTCAATCCCTCCCTTCCCCTGATATCTACTACACAACCTTCTTCTTGTAGATGTTGTTGGGACTCCAAGTGCAGAGGTTTGTAGGACAGTAGCAAATTTCCCTCAAGTGGATGACCTAAGGTTTATCAATCCATAGGAGGCGTAGGATGAAGATGGTCTCTCTCAAGCAACCCTGCAACCAAATAACAAAGAGTCTCTTGTGTCCCCAACGCACCCAATACAATGGTAAATTGTATAGGTGCACTAGTTCGGCGAAGAGATGGTGATACAAGTGCAATATGGATAGTAGATAATAGTATTTGTAATCTAAAATTATAAAAACAGCAAGGTAACTAATGATAAAAGTGAGCGTAAACGGTATTGCAATGCGTGGAAATAAGGCCTAGGATTCATACTTTCACTAGTGCAAGTCCTCTCAACAATAATAACATAATTGGATCACATAACTATCCCTCAACATGCAACAAAGAGTTACTCCAAAGTCACTAATAGCGGAGAACAAACGAAGAGATTATGGTTGGGTACGAAACCACCTCAAAGTTATTCTTTCAAATCAATCCGTTGGGCTATTACTATAAGTGTCACAAACAGCCCTAGAGTTCGTACAAGAATAACACCTTAAGACACACATCAACCAAAATCCTAATGTCACCTAGATACTCCAATGTCACCTCAAGTATCCGTGGGTATGATTATACGACGGACACATAGAACCTCAAAGAGTGCCCCAAAGTTTCTACCGGAGAATCACGACGAAAACATGTGCCAACCCCTATGCATAGGTTCATGGGCGGAACCTGCAAGTTGATCACCAAAACATACATCAAGTGAATCATATGGTATCCCATTGTCACCACAGATACACACGGCAAGACATACATCAAGTGTTCTCAAATCTATAAAGACTCAATCCGATAAGATAACTTCAAAGGGGAAACTCACTCCATTACAATAGAGTAGAGGTGGGAGAAAACATCATAGGATCCAACTATAATAGCAAATCTCGTGATACATCAAGATCGTACCACCTCAAGAACACGAGAGAGAGAGAGAGATCAAAAACATAGCTACTGGTAAGTACCCTCAGCCCCGAGGGAGAACTACTCCCTCCTCGTCATGGAGAGCACCGGGATGATGAAATGGCAACCGGAGAAGGAATGCCCCCTCCGGCAGGGTGCCAGAATGGGTCTAGATTGGTTTTCGGTGGCTACAGAGGCTTCTGGCGGCGAAACTCCCGATCTATTGTGCCCCCGGATGTTTTTAGGTTATATGGAGATATATAGGCGGACGAAATACGTCAGGGGGGCCACGAGGGGCTCACGAGGGTGGAGGGCGCGCCCCCTGCCTCGTGACCTCCTCGCAGATCGCCCGATGTGCACTCCAAGTCTTCTGGGCTTCTTTCCTTCCAAAAATGAGTTCTGTTAAGTTTCAGGTCAATTGGACTCCGTTTGGTTTTCCTTTTCTTCGAAACCCTAAAATAGGGTAAAAACAGAAACTAGCACTGGGCTCTGGGTTAATAGGTTAGTCCCAAAAATGATATAAAAGTGTATAATAAAGCACATAAACATTCAAAACAGTAAATAATATAGCATGGTGCAATCAAAAATTATAGATACGTTGGAGACGTATCAGCATCCCCAAGCTTAATTCCTGCTCGTCCTCGAGTAGGTAAATAATAAAAACAGAATTTTTGATCCGGAGTGCTACTTGGCATAATTTCAATGTGATTCTTCTTAATTGTGGTATGAATATTGAGATCCGAAAGATTCAATACAAAAGTTCATATTGACATAAAAATGATAATACTTCAAGCATACTAACTAAGCAATTATGTCTTCTCAAAATAACATGGCCAAAGAAAGTTCATCCCTACAAAATCATATAGTTTAGTGATGTTTCATTTTCGTCACACAAGAATGCTCTCATCATGCACAACCCCGATGACAAGCCAAGCAATTGTTTCATACTTTAGTAATCTCAAAACTATAAACTTTCACGCAATACATGAGCGCGAGCCATGGATATAGCACTATGGGTGGAATAGAATATAATGAGAGGGGTTATGTGGAGAAGACAAAAAGGAGAAAGTCTCACATCAACGAGGCTAATCAATGGGCTATGGAGATGCCCACTGATTGATTTTAATGCAAGGAGTAGGGATTGCCATGCAACGGATGCACTAGAGCTATAAATGTATGAAAGCTCAACAAAAGAAACTAGTGGGTGTGCATCCAACTTGCTTGCTCACGAAGACCTAGGGCACTTGAGGAGGCCCATTGTTGGAATATACAATCCAAGTTCTATAATGAAAAATTCCCACTAGTATATGAAATTGATAACATGAGAGACTCTCTACTATGAAGATCATGGTGCTACTTTGAAGCACAAGTGTGGTAAAAGGATAGTAACATTGTCCCTTCTCACTTTTTCTCTCATTTTTTTGGGCCTTCCCTTTTTTATGGCCTTTCTCTTTTTTTTGGCCTTCTCTTTTTTATGGCCTTTCTGTTTTTTATCTATTCCTCACTTGGGACAATGCTCGAATAATGATGATCATCAGACTTCTATTTATTTACAACTCAATGATTACAACTCGATACTAGAACAAAGATGACTCTATATGAATGCCTCCGGCGGTGTACCGGGATATGCAATGAACCAAGAGTGACATGTATGAAAGAATTATAAATGGTGGCTTTGCCACAAATACTATGTCAACTACATGATCATGCTAAGCAATATGACAATGATGAATGTGTCATGATGAACGGAATGATGGAAAGTTGCATGGCAATATATCTCGGAATGGCTATGGAAATGCCATAATAGGTAGGTATGGTGGCTGTTTTGAGGAAGATATAAGGAGTTTTATGTGTGGCAGAGCGTATCATATCACGGGGTTTGGATGCACCGGCGAAGTTTGCGCCAACTCTCAATGTGAGAAAGGGCAATGCACGGTACCGAAGAGGCTAGCAAGGATGGAAGGGTGAGAGTGCGTATAATCCATGGACTCAACATTAGTCATAAATAACTCACATACTTATTGCAAAAATCTACAAGTCATCAAAAACTCAGCACTACGCGCATGCTCCTAGGGGGATAGATTGGTAGGAAAAGACCATCGCTCGTCCCCGACCTCCACTCATAAGGAGGACAATCAAATAACACCTCATGTTTCAAATTTGTTACACAACGTTTACCATACATGCATGCTACGGGACTTGCAAAATTCAACACAAGCACTTCTCAAATTCACTACTACTCAACTAGCACAACTTTGATATTATTATCTCCATATCTCAAAACAATCATGAAGCATCAAACTTCTCTTAGTATTCAATACTCTATATGAAAGTTTTTACTAATCTTGAATACCTAGCATATTAGGATTTTAAGCAAATTACCATGCTATTAAGACACTCAAAATAATCTAAGTGAAGCATGAGAGTTCATCTATTTCTTCAAAATAAAACTACCACCATGCTCTAAAAGATATAAGTGAAGCATTAGAGCAAATGACAAACTACTCTGAAAGATATAAGTGAAGATCAATGAGTAGTCGAATAATTATGCAACTATGTGAAGACTCTCTAACATTTAAGAATTTCAGATCTTCATACTTTATTCAAACAGAAAGCAAAACAAAATAAAATTACATCTAAGAATAGCAAACATCATGTGAAGAAGCAAAAACTTAGGATCAACCGATACTAATCGATAGTTGTTGAAGAAGAAAGGTGGGATGCCAACCGGGGCATCCCCAAGGTTAGACGCTTGATACTTCTTGAAATATTACCTTGGGGTGCCTTGGGCATCCCCAAGCTTGAGCTTTTGTGTCTCCTTAATTCCTCTCATATCACGGTCTCCCTAAATCTCAAAAGCTTCATCCACACAAAACTCAACAAGGACTCGTGAGATAAGTTAGTATAAACCATCACAAAAACCTTAGCATACTATACTGTAGCAAATCACTAAAATTATTATTCAACATTTCATACTAAATGCCTCTGCATATTTAATAGTCCTATCCTCAAATAGAATCATTAAAGAAGCAAACATATGCAAACAATGTAAACATAACAGCAATCTGCCTAAACAGAACAGTCTGTAAAGAATGCAGCAACATCCATACTTACCTAGCTCCAAAAATTATGAAAGAAAATTCCCACTGTAGTAAATTTATCAGAGCTTAATATGCCAAAGGTTTCAACACTTTATCACATTCTGACTTTTCTAGGGAATTATTGCAACAGCGGTAAACTTTCTGTTTTCAAACAGCAACATGTGGACTTGTAAAATAGGCATAGTAAAGGCTATAAATGCCACTTTTATTGAAATAAAAGATGCAAATTTTTTTTATAAATAACAGAAATCAAATCCTAACAAAATAAATTGACGCTCCAAGCAAAACACATATCATGTGGTGAATAAAAATATAGCTCCAAGTAAAGTTACCGATGAGCGAAGACGAAAGAGGGGATGCCTTCTGGGGCATCCCCAAGCTTAGGCTCTTGGTTATCCTTGAATATTACCTTGGGGTGCCTTGGGCATCCCCAAGCTTAGTCTCTTGCCACTCCGTATTCCATAGTCCATCGAATCCTTACCCAAAACTTGAAAACTTCACAACACAAAACTTAATAGAAAACTCGTAAGCTCCGTTAGTATAAGAAAATAAATCACCACTTCAAGGTACTGTAATGAACTCATTCTTTATTTATATTGGTGTTATACCTTCTGTATTCTAACTTCTCTATGGTTTATAAACTATTTTACTAGCCATAGATTCATCAAAAACACATGAAAAACAGAATCTGTCAAAAACAGAACAGTCTGTAGTAATCTGAATCAAACGTATACTTCAGGAACTCATAAAATTCTCAAATAAATTTCTGGACCTGATTAATTTATCTATTAATCATCTGAAAAAAGAATTAACTAAATATCGCTCTCCAAATAAAAATGGCAGCAATTCTCGTGAGCGCTAAAGTTTCTGTTTTTTACAGCATGATCAACAAGACTTTCCCCAAGTGTTCCCAAAGTTTCTACTTGGCACAAACACAAATTAAAAGCATAAAACCACATCTAAACAGAGGCTAGATGAATTATTTACTACTAAACAGGAACAAAAAGCAAGGAATAAAAATAAAGTTGGGTTGCCTCCCAACAAGCGCTATCGTTTAACGCCCCTAGCTAGGCATGATGATTTGAACGATGCTCACATAAAAGATAAGAAGTGAAACATAAAAGAGAGCATCATGAAGAATATAACTAACACATTTAAGCCTAACCCACTTCCTATGCATAGGGATTTTGTGAGAAAACAACTTATGGGAACAATAATCAACTAGCATAGGAGGGCAAAACAAGCATAACTTCGAAACTTTAAGCACATAGAGAGGAAACTTGATATTTAAGCACATATTCCTCCCTCATAATAATTTTCAGTAGCATAATGAATGAATTCAACAATTTAACCAGTACCTAAAGCATTCTTTTCATGATCTACAAGCATAGAAAATTTATTACTCTCCACATAAGCAAAATTCTTCTTATTCGGAATAGTGGGAGTATCATAGGAAACTTGAATACTATAAATTGTTTCCACATTAAAAGAGTAATGTTCAGAGAAGGGGTAATCATAACCATGACAAGTTTTATAAATATAATCACTACTTTTTATAGCATAAGTATCATCACGATAATCATCATAAGTAGGAGGCATGCTATCATCATTATAAACTTGCATATCAAAACTTGGGAGACTAAAAATATCATATTCATTAATCATAGCTTCCCCAGGCTTGGGACAAACATTAATTGCAGCAAATATATTATCAAAAACATCACCTTCATCAAACAAAGCATCCCCAAGCTTGGGCCTTTTCATATCATAAGCACAATCACTTTCATCATCAATAGTATGGATAGCACCAATAGTATAGCAATTATCATATTCTTCCAAGAAAGTGCCAAAAAGATTTTCAAGATCATAAGAAGTATCATTATCTTCCACAATTATATTTTCATGAGGCACAATAGTAATAGGAGCAGCATTATTTGGGAGAGATGTCTTTTTACCTCTCTTCCTTTTTCTTTTCTTCTTCACCACATCATGTGTGGGTTCAATCCTATTTTTGGAGATCCTTATTAATGAGATTGGTTGAATAGCAGGCTCCTCCTCGTTACCTGATTCATCATAAGAAATAATAGGAGGATATTGGGAAGTCTCTTCCCTTTCATTAGTATTCTCTTCATCTTCTTTTTGTTTTCTTTTATTTATGTAGTTGGCAATATAAGGATTTTCAATACAATTCACCGCACAATACATATAAATTTTCTGTAGATCAAAATCAAGAAGTTTATAACGGGCAAATTCTGGAAGATGCTTAGTTATTCGTTTCATTTCTTCGTAACCCATAAGCAAACTAAGTTCATTATAATGTGTAAGGGAAATCAAGTCATCACAATTGTTGGACACGATACGATCATGAAACAATTTGCATTGGGTATTGAAATGATCATGTTCATTGCAAAGCTCACAAGCTTGGCCAACATAATTTAAATTTTCAGCACATTAATCTAGCTCTTCTTGCAACAATTTAGTTTCTAAGTACTTATGCCTCTTGCAATATCTATCTTCCCTATTTGGTGTGTACTTACAAACCCAATGCACTCCACAAAAATTGACATGTTTATAGGAGAGATTTTCATCATAACTAGTGCAATCATCATTAGTATTATGGATATTCAAAGAATTCGTACTAACAACATTGCAATCATGCTCATCATTCAAATATTTAGTGCCAAACATTTTATAGATTTGTTCTTCTAGCACTTGAGCACAATTATCCTTTCCATCATACTCACAAAAGATATTAAAAAGGTGAAGCGTATGAGACATACTCAATTCCATTTTTTTATAGTTTTCTTTTATAAACTAAACTAGTGATAAAACAAGAAACTAAAAGACTCGATTGCAAGATCTAAAGATATAACTTCAAGTACTCACCTCCCCGGCAATGGTGCCAGAAAAGAGCTTAATGTCTACTACACAACCTTCTTCTTGTAGACATTGTTGGGCCTCCAAGTGCAGAGGTTTGTAGGACAGTAGCAAATTTCCCTCAACTGGATGACCTAAGGTTTATCAATCCGTAGGAGGCGTAGGATGAAGATGGTCTCTCTCAAGCAACCCTGCAACCAAATAACAAAGAGTCTCTTGTGTCCCCAACACACCCAATACAATTATAAAAACAGCAAGGTAACTAATGATAAAAGTGAGCGTAAACGGTATTGCAATGCGTGGAAATAAGTCCTAGGATTCACACTTTCACTAGTGCAAGTCCTCTCAACAAAAATAACATAATTGGATGACATAACTATCCCTGAACATGCAACAAAGAGTCACTCCAAAGTCACTAATAGCGGAGAACAAACGAAGAGATTATGGTTGGGTACGAAACCACCTCAAAGTTATTCTTTCCAATCAATCCGTTGGGCTATTCCTATAAGTGTCACAAACAGCCCTAGAGTTCGTACAAGAATAACACCTTAAGACACACATCAACCAAAACCCTAATGTCACCTAGATACTCCAATGTCACCTCAAGTATCCGTGGGTATGATTATACGATATGCACCACACAATCTCAGATTCATCTATTCAACCAACACATAGAACCTCAAAGTGTGCCCCAAAGTTTCTACCGGAGAATCACGACGAAAATGTGTGCCAACCCCTATGCATAGGTTCATGGGCGGAACCCGCAAGTTGATCACCAAAACATACATCAAGTGAATCACATGGTATCCCATTGTCACCACAGATACGCACGTCAAGACGTACATCAAGTGTTCTCAAATGTATAAAGACTCAATCCAATAAGATAACTTCAAAGGGGAAACTCAATCCATTACAAGACAATAGAGGGGGGAGAAAACATCATAGGATCCAACTATAATAGCAAAGCTCGCGATACATCAAGATCGCACCACCTCAAGAACACGAGAGAGAGAGAGATCAAACACATAGCTACTGGTACATACCCTCAGCCCCGAGGGAGAACTACTCTCTCCTTGTCATGGAGAGCACCGGGATGATGAAGATGGCCACCAGAGAAGGATTTCCCCCTCCCGCAGGGTGCCGGAACGGGTCTAGATTGGTTTTCGGTGACTACAGAGGCTTCTGGCGGCGGAACTCCCGATCTATTGTGCTCCCGGATGTTTTTAGGGTATATGGAGATATATAGGCGGAAGAAGTACGTCAGGGGGGCCACGAGGGGCTCACGAGGGTGGAGGGCGCGCCCAGGGGGGTGGCCGCGCCCCCTGCCTCGTGACCTCCTCGCAGATCCCCCGACGTGCACTCCAAGTCTTCTGGGCTTCTTTCCTTCCAAAAATGAGTTCCGTGTAGTTTTAGGTCAATTGGACTTCGTTTGGTTTTCCTTTTCTTCGAAACCCTAAAATAGGGTAAAAATAGAAACTGGCACTGGGCTCTGGGTTAATAGGTTAGTCCCAAAAATGATATAGAAGTGTATAATAAATCCCATAAACATTCAAAACAGTAAATAATATAGCATGGAGCAATCAAAAATTATAGATACATTGGAGACGTATCATCCCCCACCTCGAGTTCCAACACCCAAGGCTCAGGCGAAGCGCTTCGGACCTTCAATCATGTCCGGATCCAACCTTCAGGGCCGGTGGATGGCTTCCTTTGTCATAGAGGAGGACATCAAGAAGCTAAGGGAGGCCAGGTATCTGAACGCCGAAATCTCGCACAGGCTGCCTACCCGAGGACATGTCATCCCCACTCCCGAACCCAATGAGAGTGTTGTATTTGTTTCCCACTTCTTCCGAGGGCTAGGCTTTAGTCTCGATCCCTTTGTTGAAGGGCTCATGTTCTACGGTCTAGCTCCGGATTCCATTCTTCACATCTCGTCGTTTATTGTCGTATGTGAGGCCATCCTCCGCATCACCCCACACTTCGGCTTATGGCTCAAGACCTTCAATTTGAAGCCGAAGATAATTGATGGGCGACACGCAGAATGTGGAGGTGCCACGATAAGCAAAGGCGTCGACGCCCCATGGCCAAAGGGTTCCTTTCTGGAGATATCCAACTTATGGCAGCGGGAGTGGTTTTACATCACAGCTCCCCAAAGTACTAAGTGGGTGGCTGGCCCTGCCTTCTGTTTAGGCCCCCACCACAACTGGCGTCATGGGTCAACAAGGGGCTAGATTAGGGGCCGGTTAATGATGTGCCGCCATTGCAAAGTCGCATCCGAGATCTCCTCAAGAGGGATGTCGGTCTCGTCAAAGTAATGCAAGTTATGCTAGTTCGTCGGGTCCTGTCATGCCAACCTCGATCTTTTCATATGTGGGAGTTCAACCCAAAAGGACCGCGAGCTAATCAGCAGTTCGTTGGCATGATGCTCGAAGAGATGTATGGATTGTTCTTTGGATCATGAATAAAGTGTCCGTACACCACCAAGGACGCGGGGCTCAACTGCAACCATCCATATACCCAGGTGAGTAATTATGCAGCCGAACATGTTGTCTTTTTATGCCACAACATCATTTTGAAAAAATCGATTTTGGACAGGACTGGATAAGAAAGCGAAGATGATCAAGTGTTCGGCCCCCCTTCCCGAAGGCTCCCCGGATCCTGTACTAGCCAGGATGCTCGAGCACACACTTTATCATGTGCCATCAGGGAATATAAAGGGAGGGATAAAGAAGCCGAAAGCGGGCCTCACGCATTACTCGCCCAAACCGGGGGAATTAGTGTCTCCATGAAGGAGGATGATCGGGGAGAAGAATCTAGAATCCCCTCCCCCCAAGGAAGGAAAAGGACTGTCTCTGACGACTTGGAAATGAAAGGTTCCAAACGAGGGAAGAAATCTTCGTCAGGAGGCACTACCCCAGAGGGTGTCCTTGCCGAACAGTGCCCGCAAGGGGGCCAGCCCTCCACCGAGATGTAAGTGAATCAAGAGTACTTTTGGTAAATATATCATGCTTTATCTCTGAGGACAATAACCGAGACATATATCTTGCAGTCCGGCTCGTAGCCCTTCTCAGCAGAGTTCGTCTTCGGGGGATCTTCTTCCAGAGATGATGGAGAGTGGAACGCCTCCCCTTGTCTCCCCGCCTCCTGGGGCAGATGACCCTGAGGTGTCATCACGGAGGATTTCTCCTGATCCGCCAAGGCCAGAAGGTATCCCTCCGGCTACCCGAAGTCCGTAGTATTCGGCTCCTAAGGGGAGCGATAGAAAGAGTCTGGGATTGTCTGGTGTGCAACCAGACGCACTAATGAATCTTTTGGAGCAAGCGGCAATCTCAGAGGAGCATCGTACCTTAATGGGTATTGTGATCGAGAGGATCTCATCCACCAAAAGTGGGTTGCATGAAGCTTTTTGCAAGCCTGTTAAGAGGCTTTGAGGTACGCCAAGTAATATATAAATTTTTGATGGTACCGCACTCGCTTGGTGTGCTCTATACCGATAGTAGCCCCTGAGACTCTGGTTGTTGTCGAAAGGCAGCAAACAGAGAATCATAATCTCAGGTAATGATCATGCTTCTATCCTATGCAGGCGGCTGATGGTCTGGTGGCTGGCCGGACTGCTGAGCTTGCCGGACTAAGCCGACAACTTGACGCGGAAGATGCCGACATTGCGTTTTTGAACAAGCGGCTTGACGAGGCACATGGTATGTATTTTCGGGTGGTCAACAGATATTAAGAGGAGCATGATGTTAGTATCTAATATATTTTGTGACTGCAGATGGAGCTACCACCGTGGAGACCCTTCGGGGGGTACTTGCCTGAGCCAAGGAAGAAGCCAGGAGAAGTGATGCGGCCGCCCTAAAGGCAGTAGAAGACTTAAGAGCCGAACAGGCTGCTCATCACAAGAGCGAAGATAAAATAGCCAAGATGGCTATTGAGCTGAAAGATGCCGCCGACCGATATGAGCTTCTTGAAAAGGAAAGCCAAGTGAGAGCGGCTGACCTAAAGAGAGCTATGGAGGCAGCCAAGATAACCCATTCTAAAATCAGAGCGGCAGAGGAGGAACTCCATCAAGCCGGAGATATCACGGCTGGGAAGCCCTTTTTGTTGCGGACAAAGTTCGGAGGTCCGAAGTATGCCCCTTTGGATCGGTATGGAGTGTTGCAGACGTGTATGCGGACTTGGCAATTAGTGCTGCTGATGCGGCTGCGTTTTTCAAAGATCAAGAAGATCACGAAGTAGAGAAGTTGTTCTTATTGTAGTTTAGTGCTCCAACGCGTCCGCTGCTCTTAAATGAGCAAATGGACAAGTGGGTTGAGCTCCATAGGTTGTTCGGGCTTGCCATGAGGTCTGTCATGGATCATCTTTGGCCGGAAGGGCCAAAGCCGAATAGTTATTTAGGTTTAGTGCAACGATTCCTTGGTGTTGTGCAGCATATCGATGCCGTAAAGAGGTCGGCGTGCATAGAGGGTGCGCGGATGGCTCTTGCCCGTGTTAAGACATACTAGGCAGAGATGTATGCCACCGCTATTACAACCCAGGGTCCGGCCGTAGGCCAGGTCTCGGCCGAGCACTATTTAGAAGAAGTCTTAGAAGGCGCTCGTGTAATAGAGGCTGAGTGCTCGAAGAGTATCATGTTCGAGTGACATGTATACCCATTGTAAAAATAGTATTATTTGAATTATACATGCTGTTTTTATTACCTGAAGGTATTATGATGCCTCCTGTGCGGCCGTTTATGTAAGTATATAACCTGAAAGTTTGCAGTCGTCGGCTTCAGCCCCAATGCACATAATGTGGGGGTGCTCGGAAAAGCACGTATTCACACTTGATCTAACGTCTTGGTCCATGAAGGAGGTGATAGGGCGGCGAACAAGGCAATCGGACTATATTGCTTTAACACTTCCACTTAGCCATAGGAGTTTGACAGTGGGGCTACTATATAGCCCCTGGTACTTCCACGTTAATCCGAATACGGTGCGCGTACATTCATGACCGGGAAACCGTTCCTTCCTTAATGCGGAGGAATCGTAAAGATTCCGCTGAGCCCTCGAGTGGTTGACCAGTCTTGCGCTTTATCATGACAGTCAGTTTTCGGCTTTCTCTATTGAGGTGCTCATCCAGATAAACCAGGGCACAATCGCAGTAGTTCTCCGGGTGCCACCTTAGTCGGTAGAGCGGAACGTAAGGTAGCAAAACACCGGAGCCGGGCAAACCCAACATTTGACCAAAGACATGATTCGGAGCTGATGCATATAAGGCCAAACTCGCGACGCCGAAGACTCCCTATGGTATTCGGACTTTACAACATATACCGGGCTGAGCAAAGCCCGGGTATAATGAACCCTGAATTTCAAGGTACGTGCATTGGTCTGACATGACGAAAATGCCAATAACGTCAGCATCCCTCTCGGTTGTGTTAAATATCCGGAGGGCGTAAAGCAACAAGAGACAGTGAGAAAGGTTTACACAAGGTATAATCTAAAAAGAAACCTTTGAGCGGGGCCCTGCTGCACGTTTGCGCCTGTGTCTCCATTGTGCCGTGTCCCAGAAGGGTGTAGAACGATTGACATCTGCAAGAGAGAAAAAACCCAGGTGAAAACCTACATGCGGAAAATTGGTTATTACTAATAGACCATTGAAATTCAATCTAAGTAAGGTCAAACCGAACTATAGTCCTTTTTATATGCGGGAAGCCCCTAGCGCCACCTATGGGGGTATATGCATCGACCCAATCTCGGGTTTATCTGAACTGTTACAGCAAGGGGTGCGCCGGCCTCGTCTAGCCGTGTCCGCGGTCTTAACGACCAATCCTTTATTCTGGTTGGAGGGGTCGTTCTGTGTTCAACTGCGAAAGCCGCCGTACACTCCTCCGCATGTAAGGCACGCTCTGAGTGTCCACTAACTGTGATGATGCCACGTGGACCGGGCATCTTAAGCTTAAGATAAGGGTAATGTGGTATTGCATTAAAACAAGCGAAGGCTGTTCTTCTGAGTAGTGCTTGATGTCAAAGGTTAATTCTTTGCTTCGGAAGTTGTCGGGAAAACCGAATACAACCTCTAGTACTATAGAGCCCGTGCAGCGGGCCTCTGGGCCTGGTACTACTCCTTTAAAGGTAGTATTGCATTGGCTGATTCTTGTTGGGTCTATCCCCATTTTGCGGACTGTGTCTTAATATATCAGATTAAGACTACTGTCGCCATCCATAAGGACACGGGTGAGATGGTATCCGTCAATTATTGGGTCTAGTACCAAGGCAGCCGATCCTCCCTGCCGGATACTAGTCGGGTGATCCCTGCGATTAGAAGTCATTGGGTAGGCCGACCAAGGGTAGAACATAGGGGTAACGGGCTCTATTGTGCATATGTCTCGGAGTGCGCGTGTGCTCCTCCTCTTCATTACATGAATCACGTTCACTGTTTTTACTTCTGGTGGGAATTTTTTTCTGTCCCCTAGTGTTTTGTTGGTGAGACTCATCCTCGTCTTCACTTGGTGTCTCCCTCCCCTTGTGTTCGGCGTTTAGTTTTCCGACCTGCTTAAAGACCCAGCATTCTCTGTTGGTGTGATTTGCAGGTTTATCGGAGGTGTCGTGAATCTGACATAATCTGTCTAGAATCTTGTTTAGGCTGGACGGTCCATCTCTGCTGCCTTTGAATGGCTTTTTCCGTTGACCGGGTCGACAGCCCCTGAATCTGGCGTTTACCGCCATGTTGTCTGGGCTGTCTTCGTTGCTTCGATGCTTGCTTTTATTGCGCCGTGGTTTTCCATTGCCATCCCTGACTTCGGGTGTGCTTGGGTCGCTGGTGCAGCTACGTGCTAGCCAGCTATCCTCGCCCGCGCAAAAGCAGGTCATAAGGCTTGTTAGGGCTGCCATTGTCCTTGGTTTTTCCTGGCTGAGGTGTCTGGCAAGCCATTCGTCCCGGACACTATGTTTGAAAGCCGCTAAGGCTTCGGCGTCCGGGCAATCAACAATTCGATTCTTCTTAGTGAGGAATCTGTTCCAAAGCTTTCGGGCTGATTCTCCGGGTTGTTGGATTATGTGACTTAAATCATCTGCGTCCGGAGGTCGGACATAGGTCCCTTGAAAATTAGCCCTGAAAGCATCATCGAGCTCTTCCCAACTTCCAATTGAGTTTTTGGGGAGGCTTTTCAACCAGTGCCTAGCTGGTCCTTTCAACTTTAAGCGCAAGTATTTGATGGCGTGGAGATCATCTCCACGAGCCATGTGGATGTGAAGGATAAAGTCCTGAATCCAGACCCTATGGTCTGTTGTTCCGTCGTATGACTCTGGTTTGAATCCTTCTGGGAATTCATGGTGCAGGACCTCGTCGGTGAAGCATAGGGGGTGCGTGGCACCCCTATATTTGGGTGTGTCTGAAGGTTGTAGTGTTTGGTTTTGATTTCGAACTGTTATTCTGTCAGTATAGTCATTTGGGCGGCGATGATTCTGTGCTGGAACGCGCTTCCTAGTTCCGTAAATGGACCTGGTCAAACCACCTTTTTTGTGTAAGTACTCACGTAGGTCGTGTGCTGACTTGTGTACGTCATCGTTAGCCGCCCTGTCACGACCACTGGGTGTCCGGTCCGGTTGATCGGCCGTTTTATTTGCCGGCTGAATGGGCTCTAAGGCCTCGTCATCGAATTCAGGCAATAGCTTGCACTTTGGATAGCTTTTTGTGTGGCGATTATCGCCGTAGTTTTCTTCTGTGTCAAGCACTTTATTCCATCTGCTATTGAGCGTATTCTGCATGGTCTTAAGCCTTTGCTTCTGCTTCTTCAGGCTCCGCGTGGTTTCAATGAGCCTTTTATGAAGGTTCTCTTGTTCCAAGTGCCTTTCAGGTATGATGTGTGAATCGTCGTCCGGGCTATTCATGTCTCCGGAGAAAGGTTGATGAGTTTTACCCTCGGGGTTGTCGTGATCGGACAGCGACTCCGTACTATGTTCGTCGTCCGCTGGTTCACCCTGCTCCACCGCTGGGTTCATGTGGTCGTTGTCTCCTTTGGGGTCGACCGGGGTGTTACTCTTTCTTGCACTGTTATCGCTATTTTTGTCGGGGCGGGATTTGGAGCGGCGCTTACGCCGTCGCTTTGGTTGCTTCTCGAGGGAATTCCTTCGCTGCTTCCTCCCGTTCCTCATCATCATTTTCTTTGGGTGTATCCACCATGTATATATCATGTGATGACGTGGAAGTCCAATGCCCTGCGGGCGCTGCTTCCTGTTTGTCTCCTGCATCGTCGTCCATACCATCGATGTCTTCGGAGTCGAAGTAGAGCATGTCAGTTAGGTCGTCGACCGTGGCTACTAAGTGGGTGGTGGGTGGGTGACGAATTTCTTCGCCGTCCGCTTCCCATTCGAGCCGGACATAGTTCGGCCAAGGGTCTCCTGACAAGGAGAGAGACCGTAATGAATTTAGCACGTCGCCTAGGGGCGAGTGCTGAAAGATATCCGCGGAGGTGAACTCCATGATCGGTGCCCAATTAGATTGGATAGGCACGGTTGTGAGCAGTTCGGAGTCTATCGCCGGGGACGAATCCGAGTGTCCGGCAACAAAGGTCTCATAGGAGGTGAAGTAAGCATTCGGCTCCATCGCCGCTGAGTGTGCGGCCTCCATGGCGGGGTCCATCCACCCGTCCTTGGATGGCACGATCTCTTCTGGTTTGAGGGCCGGAGTAGCTACAGGTCCGAGCTCCAGAACACTGTCCATCAGTAGAGCTAAATCGTGCCCGTCGTGACTGTGCGACGCACCTGATATGGGTTCGAATCCGTCGAAGATCAAGTCGCCATGAATGTCGGTGGTATAGTTCAAGCATCCTAACCTGACCTGATGGCCAGGGGCGTAGCTCTCGATCTACTCCAGATGGCCAAGTGAGTTGGCCCACAGTACAAAGCCGCCGAATACGAAGATCTGTCCGGGGAAGAAAACCTCACCCTGGATCGCATTGTTATCAATGATCGAAGGAGCCATCAAGCCTTGATTGTGACGACATAGTGGAACTCTCAATGAAAGCACCAATGTCAGTGTCAAAACCGGCGGATCTCGGGTAGGGGGTCCCGAACTGTGCGTCTAAGGCAGATGGTAACAGGAGGCGGGGCACACAATGTTTGCCCATGTTTGGGCCCTCGCGATGGAGGTAATACCCTAATTCCTGCTTGATTGATCTTGATGATATGAGTATTACAGGAGTTGATCTACCACGAGATCGGAGAGGCTAAACCCTAGAAGCTAGCCTATGGTATGATTGTTGTTGTCCTACGGACTAAAACCCTCCAGTTTATATAGACACCGGAGAGGCTAGGGTTACACAGAGTTGGTTACAAGCGAGGAGATCTACATATCCAAATCGCCAAGCTTGCCTTCCACGCAAAGGTGAGTCCCATCCGGACACGGGATGATTTCTTCTCTTTTGTATCTTCATAGTCCAACAGTCCGGCCAAAGTATATAGTCCGGCTGTCCGAGGACCCCCTAATCCAGGACTCCCTTAGCACTCATGACCTGCTTTTGTGCGGGCGAGGACAGTTGGTTGGCCCATAGAAGAAAAACAATGCAAGCGACGCCGACACTCCTGAAGCTAAAACTAGCAAAGACAAGTCTCGATGCAACAGATAGAAGCGTCGAAACAACACTGATAACACCGAGGACATGGCAGTCAATGCCGAATTCAGGGCTCTAAGTCCGGTCAGCGGAAGAAGCCGTTCCAAAAGAACAATTCAGGCCCATCCAGCTTGGACCGCATACTTGATCGTCCGTGCCAGCTTCATGGCACCCCAGACAAACCACCCAATCATACAAGTAGAGATTCTTGGGTTTTTAAACAGGCTGGCGGATTAAACGCCGAAAACAGGGAAAAGAGATCGCAAAGCGAGGACGATGACGAAGATCCCCAGCAACCGAACACAGGGGGACAGAAGAAGTTTCCTACTGAGGTCAAAACAGTGAACATGATATACGGTACCCACATCCCCAATAGGGAGCGCAAGCGTGCGCTCAGGGACGTCTACGCGATAGAGTCAGTCGCCCCAAAATTTAATCCATGCTCGTCATGCCCGATCACCTTTGATCGTCAGGATCATCCGACCAGTATCCATCATGGTGGCTCAGCCCCACTAGTCTTAGACTCAATAGTTGATGGGTTCCACCTGACTCGTGTCCTTATGGATGGAGGTAGCAGCCTTAATCTTCTCTATCAGGATACAGCGCGAAAAATGGGCATTAACCCATCTCGGATCAAGCCCACCAGGACTACCTTCAAAGGAGTCATACCAGGTGTAGAGGCCCACTGTATAGGCTCAATCACACTAGAGGTTGTCTTGGGATCTCCGGACAACTTCGGAAGCGAGGAGTTAATCTTCGATATCATCCCCTTTCGCAGCGGCTATCACGCACTGCTCGCACGAACCGCGTTCGCTCGATTCAACGTAGTACAATACTATGCTTTCTCAAGCTCAAGATGCCCGGCCCACGCGGCGTCATAACAGTCAACGGAAATACAGAACGCTCCCTTCGTACAGAAGAGCACACAATTGCCTTAGCAGCAGAAGTACAGAGCGGCCTTCTCAAGCAGAACCTTAATTTGGCTGCCGAGCCCACGGACACCGTTAAGGGGGTCAGAACTACTCTGCTAGAGGAGAGCTCGGCTCGTCAGGAGCTCGACTAGCAATCCAGCCTCTGTCGTAGTTCCGATCAAGTGGTGGTTTTCATGCCGCACGTATGTAACTACGCACTCAAAATCCCATGGGCATCGACGGACGCATGGCTAGCTTGTGGCCCGTAGTACGGCTCAACCGACATCGGATACACACATACTTTTACCTTTACTTGTTTCCTTTTCAGTTCTCAATCCCACAGGCACCATCTGATGTCCTGGTCATCGGTCCTCTTGAAGGATAAACACACCAAGACGGCGAGAAACGCAGACGTATGGGGGACTTTTTAGGTGATTCCGTTAACGATAACTTTACCTGTTTTTCAGGACCCACATGCAGCTCTCCCTTGGTTTCGGCATGTCAAATAGCATGTTGCTTATCGCACTAATTAAATTACAATCAGAACAGTTTGCAGCTGGAGCTGTAGGACTCCAGCTTTTTACCTTCGTACCTTTTCTCTTTTCTTTCTTTTTTTCAGCTCCCTTGTGGATAATCCTATCAGGTAGCACTCTTACAATTTGGTACGCTCGATGCTTGCCAGGGGCTTCATAGCACCACACATTACGGCAGCAAAAGTGTGAACACTTTTTATAAGTATAGTTCAGCACCCTGAATTTAGCATTATATGCATTGGCTCCGAATCATGTCTTTGGTCAATAGTTGGGTTGCCCGGATCCTGTGCTTGCTACCTCATGTCCCGCTACATCGGCTAAGGTAGTAAAGGGGGAACTATTGCGATTGTGCCTTGGTTTATCCAAAGGAGCACCTCAGTAGAGAAAGCCGAAAACTGACTGTCATGATGCGGCGACAGCCGGCCAGCTGTTCGGAGGTTGCAAATCGTTGGAGATTTGTTCCGCATTACACGAAGGATTGGTACTTCCCGATCAGACTCTTATAGCACTCTAGTTCGGATACTAGGGGCTGCGCCCATGTTTTTATTGTCTCACTCCTATGGCTATGTGAGGGCGTTACAACCGCATAGTATGGTTGCCTGGTTCGTTGCGATAAACAACTCCTTCAAGGACAATCTAATTGGATCAATATTGTTTAGATTCCATCCCAAACACCCCCGTACTACCTACGTGGGGGTAGAAGTTGACGACTGGTTAACCCTCATATTTCATACAACACGGCCGCACAGGCAGTAAAAATTTAAAAACATAACAAGCATTATATTGCATAAACACTTTGTTTCATCATACAAGGTAGAGGGAGCTCAAATACATTGATTCAAATATGGTGTCCTGCGCACAATGATCCGCAACAATGTGGGACCCCTCTAAGACATCGCCGAAGTATCGCTAGGCATGAAGTGCTCCTTGCCCTCCGGCAGCGCCCCGGTCGCTAGCTTGACAGCGTCAAGCTTCGCCCACCATACCTTGCAATAAGAGAAGTCCAGACGCACACCCTCGCTGCAGATGGACCGCTTGATGACATCGAGCCGAGGACATGCATCCACTAGCTTCTTCACGAGGCCGAAGTAGCTGCTGGGAATAGCTTCGGTTGGCCACAGCGGGATTATCATATCCTTCATGGCCAGTTTGGCCATCTTGTGCAGCTCAACCAGCTGTTTCAGCTGATCGTTGAAGGGTACCGGATGTTCCGGCGCCTAAAATTGCGACCAGAACAGTTTCTCCGTGGAGCTCCCTCCTTCGGCTCGGAAGAACTCAGCAGCGTCGGTCACACTGCATGGCAGATCAGCAAACGCCCCTAGAGAACTCCGAATCCGGGTTAGTAAAAGATATTTCCTCTTCACACTCCTGCTTTGCATATTGAATGCCTTACCCGCCGCGATCTTCCTGCCCTCGTGGATCTCATGGAGGGCGTCCTGGGCTTCAATCTGGGCCGCCTCCGCACTCTTACGAGCCTTGACAAGTTCGGCCTCTTGAGCCGACGCATTGTGTTCCAAGGTCTCGCACTCCCTCACCGCGTCCTGGATCTCCTATTTGACTTTGTTGACCCGAGAATTGAGCCTCTTACGGGCGGCCTGCTCCTTGACAGCCTTCCCCTCGGCTTCGACCAGGGCCACTTTCAGGGCCTCGACCTCGGTCGTCGTCTCTATTCACATCATGGTATTTCGATCATTGCTTATCATTTCCCCTCCTTTTTTCGAATCCATAACAGGTTATTACTTACCTTGTTTTTCCTGGAGCTGCCTCTTCACCTGGCCCAACTCCTCCTTGGCCTCCGCTAGTTTCTGCTTTAGTCCACAGACTTCGGCAGTATGCGGGGCCGCGACCAACAGTGACGCATGCGCATACTTTTCAGACAAATTTAGTTAGTTTCCTGCAAGAGGAGATTGATCTTCCATCTGATTTTTTCTTTTCGAACACCGGACAGTGTCTCAGGTGCTACTGTCTATATTGGGATTTCTCCTTTTTTGCGCTGCTTACCTCAAAACATGTTAATAGGCTGCTGCAAGCTTCAGTTACTCCGCTCTTGGTGGACTGAACCCTTTCAATTACCGTGCCCATAAGGACAACATGCTCATCCACAATGGAAGCGCCTCGCAGCGCTTCCAGCACATTATTCGGTGCCCCTGGTTGGACAGGGGTCACCGGGAGAATAGGCATGCCCCCTTCTTCCGAAGGAGGTCGCGTGACGGATTCCGGAGCATTCTCGGTCTCCAGAATTGAGTCCGGCTGAGGGTCGAACTGTGTTCGGCCCACCCCACTAGCCTCCATGGCGATTCATTCCCCTTGGTGTCCGGCGACGGGATTTTTGCCTTATGGCACCTCCTGAGCCTCTGCCCCGCCTGGAACAGTCCTTCGGGACAGCACCTCCGCATCATCCTTGGCCTTGGGGGATTGAGCCGCTGGCGGCGAATCGCTGGCCATCGCCTTGGAATCCAGCGAGCCTCCTAACGAGGATCGCGGGGAGCTGTTGTGGGCCGGACTACAATAAAACATAACCAATCATTTCAATGCAGTGGGGAGGAGAAACTTTATGGGTGGATACAAGTTTTAGTACTTACGATGCGGCCCGAGGCTTACCGCGGGGGCGTTTCTCTGGACTATTGTCGACGTCCCATGTGGAGTTATCCGCGATGGAGCCCTTCCCCTTCTTGGGCGCCTCCGCCTCCAGAGTTGTGGGGGCCGCCCTCTTCTTCCTCTCCCCATCATGGGGAGAGTCTCTTTCCTCCCCCTCGTCCTCATCCTCGTCGTCTTCGGCGGCAAGGGAACAAGTCTTGTCTTCGGATGTCGCGTCCAAAGTGCCCTTGCGGCGAGGGCCACTCCGGACCCCCTTGGCCTTTCCTGTGGCCTTCTTTTCTGGTGCCTTATAAGGCACTGGCTCCAGCATCTTCGCTAAGTGTGGGATGACTGGTTCTTCAGGCAGGGGAGCCGGACACCGGATCTGCCTCGCCTTCTTTAACCAGTACTGAAAAAGCAATGATAATAAAAGCATAGATATCACCCTTGAAACAAGCAAGTAGGGGATGTGTTGAAAATAATATACCTCGTTGGGGAGGTGATTTATGTCATTACCACGGTCCGAATTTGTGGCCGGCGGTATCTCGTTGCCCTTGAAGAGCAACTTCCAGGCATCTTCGTGAGCTGTTTCGAAGAGCCTCTCCAAGGTGTGGTGCTTTTTCCGGTTGAAATCCCATGGAGGGCGGCTTCGGCTCTGGCAAGGGAGGATCCGACGCACCAGCATCACTTGGATTACGGTGACAAGCTTTATGTCCCTGTCAATCATGCTTTGAATGAGTGTTTGCAGCACAATTAGCTCGTTTGACGAACACCAGTTCGGGCTCTTCTGGACCCAGGAGGTGAGTCGCACGGGAGCGCCGGAGTTGAATGCGGCGGCCGTGGCCCAGGTGGCGCTGCGGAGTTCAGTGATGTAGAACCATTGTTTCTTCCATTCCTTGACAGACTCCATGAATGTGCCTTTTGGTCAAGAGACATTGGTGAGCTTACTCACCCTGGCGCCCCCGCACTCCGCGTGCTGTCCATCCACCACCTTGGGCTTCACGTTAAAGGTTTTGAGCCTCAGCCTGATGTGGGGTTGGATGCGGAGGAAGGCCTCGCACATGACGATGAACGCCGAGATATTGAGGAAGGAGTTCGGGGATAGATTGTGGAAGTCTATCCCGTAGTAGAACATTATCCCGCGGATGAAGGGGTGGAGTGGAAATCCTAGCCCGCGGAGGAAATGGGGGAGCAACACTACCCTCTCGTCGGTAATCAGCGTGGGAAAGATTTGTCCTTGGGCTGGAAGACGGTGGGCGATTTCCTTCGCTAGGTACCTGGCCGCCCGAAGGTCGGCGATGTCCTCCTCCTTGACAGAGGAAGCCATGAGAACTTGGGCGCTGGAGCTCAAAAGTGGAAAGGTAGGAAGAAGCCGTGGGGGAAGAAGGATCCGAACATGGTTGAGTGCTTTCTCGAGTGGGGAACAAATGAGAACTTGGGCGCTGGAGCTCAAAAGTGGAAAGGTAGGAAGAAGGCGTGGGGGAAGAAGGAGGAATCTTATCTCCTTATAAGGGCAGTGAATATTGAATGCCACCCCACGTGCCTCAAAATTCGCCCGCTCCCAAGGGCTGTATAAATGGCACGGTTGGGTTACCCACGCTTGTATTGATGAGAATCCCGCGATAAGGGACAAGATCCCTGCTTTGACAAGACATGCCAATGGCAACCGCGTCTCAAAACGTGGAGTGGCAGACGAAAAACAGTTTGAAATTATGACTGGACGGACGTGATGTCATGTTGTAAATAGTTGACAGCGGATTGGACTCATGGATTATTGTATTCTCTCTACAGTTGTGTGTGGTGTGTGTTACAGGTCCGGACACGATCAATTCGTCTGAATACTTTTTTGGAGTTCGGGAGGAGGAACCCGCCTTGCAATGCCGAAGACATCACTATGCGCCGGATACCCTATCATTGAAGACAGGTTTAGGGGCTACTGAGAGAGTCCTGGACTAAGGGGTCCTCGGGCGTCCGGCCTGTTGGCCATGGGCCGGACCGATAGGCTGTCAAGATACGAAGACCAAAGACTGCACCCGTGTCCGGATGTGACTCTCGTTAGCATGGAAGGCAAGCTTAGCCTCGAATATGTAGATTCCTTTCTTTGTAACCGACCTTATGTAACCCTAGATCCTCTCGGTGTCTATATAAACCAGAGGAATTAGTCCGGATAGGAGAGAGATTCATTATCATAGCCATACAAGTTAGACCTCTAGGGTTTAGCCATTATGATCTCGATGTAGATCAACTCTTGTAATACTCATATTCATCAAAATCAATCAAGCAGGATGTAGGGTATTACCTCCATAGAGAGGGCCCGAACCCGGGTAAACATCGTGTCCCTTGCCTCCTGTTACCATCGACCTTAGACACACAGTTCGAGACCCCCTACCCGAGATCCGCCGGTTTTGACACCGACAGGGGTCCCCAGACTTGCCTTCCTGCGACCCATGGCGTGGCTCCACCAGCGGCCCCGTACGGCCCATCTTCACCAGCCAACACTCAAGACCCTCGCGAGGGGCCGAGCCTTTAGTCAAGATAACTTGTACTAGTTGTCTCCCTTCAAATTTAGCCGTTGTGGCATCCCTTCCCACCAGCATTTGGGGAGAGGACCAGGGCCTCTATAAATAGGGCTATCCACCACAGTAGGAGGCAACGGATCCAGACGGATCAAGACTAATAGGATCTTGGACGAGACCCATTCCACCAAGGCCACCACACAAACCCACAAAGCACAAGAGCACCTCTCCTCAGGACGATGTTCTTCCCTTGTAACTATTCATCCTCAGCCCAAGAGGCAATCTACCACACCACACTGGAGTAGGGTATTACACCACATCGGTGGCCCGAACCAGTATAAATCTTGTCTCCCTTTGTTCTGTGAGTTCGACGCGCTGGGCCTGGAGATCTAGGCGAGGGAGAATCCGAGGGGGAGGAAAGATCTTCGTGCGCAACCTAATGTTCGAATCTCAAGGGTTTTGCCGGAAACCGAAATCCGACAACAACTACTACTTCTCACATGCTGGCCAGACGCCGTCGTCCACCTTCCCGGTTTTTTCGGCGACACCCCACCATGCCTGGATCTCTGCCGACCTCTCCGCAGCAGTGCATGTGTCCTCTTCTTTCTTGCGGCGGCGGGCCTCTCTTTTCTTGAGTGCTTTCGGACTTTTCTGCTCCCTCTGTGCGGCTTTGGCCGCCTCTTGCTCTACCGCCCATTCGGCCTAGGCAGCTTCAAATTCCGCCCATGTAGGTGTGAGGTCGTGAGCGGCCATGAACTCGGCACGAAAGGATGCCATCGCTTCCCTACCATTTTGTGTGCGGTCATGGGTGGCGAGGAACTCGGTGCGACGGGATGCCATCGCTTCCTTACCGATTAGTGTGCGCGCGGTGGCATGAACGACACTTGGTGAGAGCTCTGGGGTGGAGTTGCCAGACAACCGTATAGTGCATGGTTTGTCAAGAGCTCAAGGACATAATAACATGTAAATTCGGATTCCATAGTAAAATGCATTAGCGGTCATCGAACTTGTCTTGATAGCTCACTTTGATCATTGTATACAAGATATGGTGATTATACAGTCATTGGCTCAGCGTATAGCTCCGTATTTGTGTGGTTGACCAGTCAAACAGTCTGCATACGCCTCATCAGCTCGTGTTCTTTATCCATCTATCTATGCGGGCCTACTTGTCAGTGGAGAAAGAAATAAAAACCAAAATTATGTGTATGTGAGGAATCAAACCACAGACTTGTCACTGCAACGCACGCTCGTCAGACAAATGAAAATGAAATACTTTGCGTTAAATGCACAAACCGATTTTTTAATATTATATGTGATGCACACATTAGCGCACACCGTCCATAGAGGCAAGTAGCATGTACGTGTGCTGATACTCACTCTCATGTTGTCGAACCATGCTAATGCATCCACATCGCCCTCTCAGTCAAAGTCCTGCTCATGACGCAACACAAACGGTGAGCCCGTCACCTGCGCACCCCAGCGGTGCCTGACATTACTGTTTAGACATTTGCTGGCGGCCTCCGCGAACACTAAGCATGTATTCACCTGGCTCAACTCCAATGGTCATACTCATGCTGGGGCGTAGAGCTGCTCGACATTAGCCATGGCTCAGCACACGACGCGACGACGTGACTCGACACCTTGCTCATGTATATCATCCATCACAACGACAATCTATAAAACAACCTAGCTAGAGAGGGTACTATGGTACCTATATATGTATCATGAGGAACCGATCATAGTGCCACTGCACACGAGTGTGTGTTTGATCGATTCGTCCATTATTCATAAGTTATGCATGGTTGGTGTCTAATGGTGGTCGTCGATGGCTAGCCCGCGACAAGAGCGGTTGCATGGATGCCTGGTTGTCAATATGTGTCGCATACGCTTCAAAGGCTCTCCATCCATGAGTTCACATTTTACCACACGCCAGCGTTTGACTGGCCTGGCGTACCAAAACCCCTTCCGTCGCTAGCGCGCGCTTCCTGCCTGAAACAGTCACCATCTCTCCAGAACATCAATGCCGCATTCATGGGACTTACCTGCAGGTGCAGTTGGTGTGTCACTGACATACAGGTCAGATGCCTGTTGGGCCCACATGTCATTGAACCAACTGCACCTGAAGTTAAGTCACTGAACCAGCGTCCACATTCATGCCCGACACGACCTCTCACTAGCGCTAGCATTGCAGCAGCGCGATGGCCAAGAGAGCGCCACCCGCACGGCATCCGGATGCAAGCGACTACTCCACATTAACAACACCACGGCCATCCTTCCGTCCGCCGCCCACATTAATGACACACAGCTTCCGACGAAGCTACTCCGGTGCCAGCCGTCCATCTGTCTGCCGCGGTTCATTGACATTCACCCGCTATATTAACTTGAGCCCCAGCTCCCAGCCATAGCCAAAGACCCACACTCATTCTCCTCCGGTCTCTTCCTTCTGTCATCACCACTCCAACCATGGCCTCCTAGCGCTCCAAAGCTCTCTTGGATGTACTGTCGCAGCATCAGACAAAGGACATCACCGACTCCGCTCCGGGCGCGCTCCAAAGCTCACTTGGACGTACTGCCGTAGGAGCAGACGAAGGAGATCGTCGGCTCCCCCGCTCCCGGCCGCCCCCCGCCGCCACGACCATGAAGCTGGCATGCATGCGTGGGTGAGGGAGTCATGGACTAAGGGGTCCTCGGGCGTCTGGGCTATGTGACGTGGGCCCGACAGATGGGCCGTGAAGATACAAGATAGAAGACTTCCTCCCGTGTCCGGATGGGACTCTCCAATGCGAGGAAGGCAAGCTTGGCGTTCGGGTATGAAGATTCCTTCCTCTATAAACCGACTTTGTACAACCCTAGGCCCCTCTGGCGTCTATATAAACCGGAGGGTTTAGTCCGTTGAGGCAATCACAATCATACATGCTAGACATATAGGGTTTGGCCATTACGATCTCGTGGTAGATCAACTTTTGTAATCATCATATTCATCAAGATCAAACAAGCAGGAAGTAGGGTATTACCTCCATCAAGAGGGCCCGAACCTGGGTAAACATCGTGTCTTCTGTCTCCTATTACCATCGACCTTAGATGCACAGTTCGCGACCCCCTACCCGAGATCCGCCGGTTTTCACACCGACATTGGTGCTTTTATTGAGAGTTCTGCTGTGTCATCATTAGAAAGTTTGATGGCTCCATTAGTCATCTACAACAATGCCGCCCTGGGGGAGGTTTTTCTCCGTGGCCAGATCTTCATATTCGGCAGCTTCGCACTGCGGGCCAATGATATGTCTCCAACGTATCTATAATTTTGGATTGCTCCATGCTATTATATTATCTATTTTCGATGTTAATGAGCTTATATTTACACTTTTATATTATTTTTGGGACTAACCAATTTACCGGAGGCCCAGCCCAAAATGATGTTTTTTTGCCTATTTCAGTGTTTCGTAGAAAAGGAATATCAAACGGAGTCCAAACGGAATGAAACCTTCGGGAACGTGATTTTCGGAACAAACGTGATCCAAGAGATTTGGAGTGGCTGTCAAGAATCAATCGAGGAGGCCACGAGGCAGGGGGCGTGCCCTCCACCCTCGTGGGCCCCTCGTTGCTCCACCGACCTACTTCTTCCTCCTATATATATCCATATACCCTGCAAACATCCAGGGGCACCACGAAAACCTAATTCCACATAGTCAAATGGCGTCTCCCACCTCCCACCTTCGGCGATCTCCTCCCACCATCACTAAAACCCTAATCCTCTCCTATCAAACTCTCCGGCGTCTCTCCCTCTCCTAGGGGAATGGTTTTCTCTTCGAGATCAACCCTTGGCTTGGACTTCTCCAAGGGTTTGGAATTTGCGGATAAAATCTTCAGATCTACTAGTTTTTGGGTCCAACCTACGGATGACACATGTCACTTCACGTTGGTGGTGTCCTTTAGCCGTCATGTCTTCAGGCTTAATGATCATTCTGTGGCGGCGGCGCTGGAGGCCGCTATTGGTGGATCTGTGATCGAGTTGGGTGTCTCATGCATACGTGACAAGGTTTATTCTTTCAACGTTTCCTCCAAGCAAGTTGGTTTCTATATTGTTGATCTTACATCTTTTGCTTGCCCACAATTCAAATGTTATTTTAATCTTTGGGGCCATGGAGGACCAAATTGGGAACGTGAGTTTAACCTTTGGAAGTTAGAATGTGATGCGGAATGGATCTTAGTCAGTCCATCTAAGCGAAGGGCGGCGCTTGGGATGATTGCTATTTATAAACCACTGTCTATGTATTTTTTTAGATCTTCTGGCTCTGTCCAAAAGAAGCTTTCCTTTGCAACCTTTCACAATTATCATGCATGCAAGGGTTATAGATATCCGGCCACGCAAGTTTGTATTGATACAGTTTTTGATGCTGGATAGGTGTTCCCTGCAAATGAGCGTCTAGTCAATCAACCCTCGCCGCCGTCATATCTCAAGTGGACTCTCGCTTCTTCACCGATTGTTTTTGGTACTGTTGGATCACCGCGGATTCAGTAGCCTACTTCTCCAGTTGAGGTTTCTCATCTTGGTGATCCTCACTTGCCTTGCGATCCATCTACATCTGCTAGTTTGGTTACATCGGCCCCTGTTCCTCTTGCTTCCCATGTTGGGCCAGTTCTGCATGACGGGCCACAGCCCACCACCGAGCCAATGGATATCCCACCTACCCAGGAAGCTGCTGATATGTTTGATGATATGGTCAATGACATGGTGGACCGTGTGCTAACTTGCTCTACATGTCACCAACGGGGCCACCTGTCGGTCTCTTGTCATGTCTGCCTGGCTTGCTCACGCAGTGGTCATCTTCGACAGGATTGTATTAATTGGGCAAGAGATAATGGTTGTGTTTGGAGAGTTAAACAACCAAAACAAAATCCAGAGAAATATCCACTATTGAATCCCACACCCGCCACGAGTCAGCCTCCTACTCCCTTGTCGAGGGACTCCTCGGGTATAGAGACGACCCACGCGCCGGTGCAGACGAGTCCCATCATGTCTTCAGCTCTTCCCGTGCACCACCAGCCTGCTCCACCTCCACCAGAGCAATACATGCCAAACTTTCCCCTAGATCCTCTCGAGTTCCTTTCGCCGAGGTTCGAGATCATCGATGGAGGACCAACCCGTCTGCCTCGGACTTTCTATTCTCCGGCCATTGCACCTGAGCGCCGGCACGAGCAGTTCGCCATTGTCTTTGTCGAGCCTCTGCCGCCGCCTGGACAGATTCATCACTTCCGGCAACTAGTTAGTGATTTTGTGATGACTCGGCTACACTATGATGTTCTTAGTGATCAGCAATGGATTGAGGGAGTGGGTTTGTTTGAGTTTCGATCCCCTGCATCTAGAGATGCTATTATGAAGCATCCTCCCTATGATCTTGGCAATGGCCACATTGTTCGATTTTTTCCACATGATCGAGTCATCAATCACAGAGCCATTCAGGGTTTTCGTAGGGGTTGGATTATGATGTTAGGTGTTCCTTTGGATTACCGCACTACACAGCATATCTCTCAGGAAGTTAGCACTTTTTGTCGCTATCATATCTGGCATCAAGATGATCCGCGGCTGGTCAGGACTTTGGTTTATGTTTCCTTCCCAAGCCCTCAACAAGTGCCTAGAGATGTAGTTTATCGTGAGTGTGCAGATTTTAGAGCTACACATATTTCTTCGACTGCACCAATCTATGTTCTCTCTGCAAAATTTGCTGATATTCTGCCAGCTAATGAAGATCTAATGCCGTTCAATGGTAACCCTCATCCACTGCCTGGAAACATTCCTTTTGATGATGTTAATTTTGTCATGCCTGAGTTTCCAGAACTGGGATGGAACGAGGCCCCTCATGCTCACAATGCTGATCAACATCATGATAACCAGCAGGACAATGCCATTATTGAGTAAGTTCTTGAGGATGAAGCTCAGCCTGCTTCTCAAGAGTCAGTGGTTTTGAGGAACTCTGGTCCTGTTGATTCTGCTGAGGGATCGGTCAATGACCAGCAAGGGATTATTGCATCCTGCACTACAAAAAAAAGACACATTCATGACATTTTGGGCTGAACGAAATTTTTTTCTGTCATACATATGACACTTCTATGACGATAATTGTGACAAAACCCGGTATCATCATAGATGTGGTGGGCTCCTACTTCTATGACAAAAAATCATGACAGAAAATGGGCTTTTCGTCCTGGGCGGGCCGGAGACGCAGCTGCATGACATTCTTTGGGCCGTCCATGACGGAAAAAACCATGGTAGAAGCGAGGGGGAGGAAAATTTCAGGGAGTTCCCGGTTACGGTGGGAGCTCAGGGGCCGAGCAGTGTGCGTTTCTCTCGTACACGTACGCGCGTGTGTGCGAGGCGTTGGCTCTAACTAAACCCGAGCGAAGTGTTGGGCTCTAACTGAACCCGAGCGATTGCACTGCAGGCTACGCGTTACTGAACCCAAGCGATCGATCGATGGCTATTAACTGAACCCGATCGAGCGATTCCTTCGCTACTGCTGCTAACTGAAGTCGATCGATGCTGCCTCTGGATGAACAGTGAGCGTTGCGGGGGGGGGGGGGTGGATGAACAGTTCCCGGTGGGGGTGGATGAACAGGACCCGGTGGTGTTGCCTCTAGATGAACAGGACCCCGATCGATCGAGACGGTTGGGGCTGGATGAACAGGACCCTGTGGAGGGATGGATGAACAGGACCTCCCCGTGGAGGGCAGGATGAACAGTAGACGGTGGAGGGCAGGATTAACAGTAGCCCCGTGGAGGGGTGGTTGAACAGGAGCCCATGGAGAGGGCTGGTTGTACAGTAGCCGGTGGAGTAGCGCGTGGTGGAGGCTGGATGAACAGGAGCCCATGGATGAATAGTCGCAGGTGGAGGCTGGAGGAGGTCGATGGTGGATGAACAGTAGCCCGTGGATGAACAGTCGTAGGTGGAGGCTGGAGGAGGTCGACGGTGGATGAATAGTAGCTCGACGGTACATGCTACGTGCGCGCCTCTACTACGACATGTGCGCGCCTGTACAACGACACGTGCATGCCTCTACATCGACCGGTATGTATGTACATGTTCGCGACCAGAATGACAACGCTACGTACGCTTGGACCAGGTGGGTCACGACTATCAGGCACTTCCTTGCCTGCGAAGATGTAGCTGGTGGGTCCCAGCAGTTAGGGGGCAAATCGTTTTTTTGCCCGAACGCACTTCCTTGCGTGCGAAGATGTAGCTGGTGGGTCCCATCAGTCAAGGGGAAACGTTTTTTTTCAGGAAATACAGTGGCCCGTCCGGTGGGTCTCAGCTGTCAGGTGTAGGAATCATTATTTTCCGCGTAATAAGGAGGCACTTCCTTGGTGCGGCCGTGGACCTAGCTGTGGGGGTACTTTCGTAACTTACCCCACATTTCGGACAATCACGTCTCTAAGCCATGGTTCCCCACTGCCATCCCATCCGCCCACCCATTCGTACAACAAGGCCGCGAAAACCCGCGACGAAACCCCACACCCTGCCCCATCCGCGACCCAGCCGGAGCCTCTTCCCCAACGACGTCGTCCATAGCAACACCTCGACGTCCCTCATCCACCGTACCGGATGAGGATTCGTCGTCGATCTCATCATCCTGCCGGTTCAGCCACCCCGTCCTCCACCTCCAAGGAGCTGCCCCGACGTTCCCCTCGTCTTTCACGCCACCTCCATTCCCACACCGCCGTCTTCACCTGCACCACCGGAAGAGCATCATCATCACCGTTTCCTCGAATGAAGCTGCGGCCTAATCGGCGCCACCAAAGAGGTTGTACAACAATCACCGCATTTTCTTCTTGATTTGATCTCACGGTGCTGCCGGCACTCGGTCCTGAGCCGACACGGCGCGGCTCCATCCACGGCGGCGTCGCCGGCCACTTCCTCCACGGCGTCGCTCCCTCGGCGGCGACGTCCACATCAGTAGGACCTGCTGCTGCTTTAGCTCTCACTCACGTTGCTGCTTTGCTCTTGCTCTCGGTCCCCTGCCAGGTCTGCTCTTGCTATTGCTCTTGCTCGCGCTGCTGTTCTCGCTCTTGCTCTTACTTGCGATGCTTCTCCGATTTAGGTACACTTCACTCCGATGCCGCCGGGGTGAAGGAAGAACCAGCCGCAGCGGGGAGGGCGGCTCACCGGAGAGGTACCCCACTATCTATATTAGGGTTCAGGATGGGGGTGGTTGTCGCCGGCGGTGGCGGGGCGTTGGCGGGGCGGTGGCGTGGGGATCGCCGAAGAAAAAGCTCAGAACGGGTTGGGCCTAGAGGGATGGCCTGGGCGGCGGCGGACCGGTGGTGGGGAGTGTTTTCGGGGCGGGCGGGGCGGCGCACCGCCGGCCGCGGGCAGCGGGGGCCTACTGTTTGGCCGGCTCAGGGGGGTGGAGGTTGAAGATGAATCGCAGGCCCTTGATTTCGTATCCAACGGCTGCAAAATCGACTGACTAGGGATGAAAAAGTCAGTCGACCGACGTGTAGCCTCACCTTGCTAGTGCGTTCAGTTTCGACAGCAAAATTCAGTTTCGAAAGCAAAATTCAATTACGACAGTTAAGTTCAGTTTCGACAGTTAAGTTCAGTTTCGATAGTTAAATTCAGTTTCGACAGTTAAGTTCAGAGATGAGCAGCTGATGTATTTTACATCTAGCACTTTGTGTTTAGTTATTTTACGTCATCTATTGGAGATGCTATTAGAATTCCACTTAGGTTAACATTGTTCGTTGTCTCTCTTGTCCTGCTTCAGCCTCGGCGTCGTACAACTCACTGGAGCTGCTCCAACGACGAAACCCTCCATCATAGTGGAGCAGTACCTCGGGCTCCATCTCCAGACGCCTAAGATCTTCTTCCCCTCCTCCGACAGCGAAGTCGGCAGGAGCATCCTCACCGGACAGCCCAATCACGCTGAGATCGACATGGCTTCGCTAAAGAGGTTGTACACTTGTAGCATCTCTTTTTTACTCTACATGTTATATATATTGTCCACTGAGCACACGGATTTGTTCCTATAGTGTCTCCTTGAAAGAAAAAACGTAGGAATTTTAATTTTCACTTGTCCTCCTTTTCAAATTCCTATTCATGAAGCACAAGACTAAGAGATAGTAGCATAATAGCATTATAACCGTACATTTTCTTGTGGTTTGACTTAATCTCACCATGCTTCTTTGCATCATGTGATCTTCCAATTGTTGTGAATCAAACACCCAGATTGGCAGAAATCCTGTGTTTTTAAATTCTCTGTTTTGCACGTGCATTCCTATCCTATTCCTGTCTATTTCCTATCCCTACATTGTTGGAATCCTCCAATTCAAACGAGCCCTTACAGAATTACTTCTCTTACAGATAGTTGTCAAATAAAACCTTGCGTGGTTTGTCTCGCTCCTGCTGCGCCGTTGTCCACCCCAGCTCAGCTGCTCCATCGACAAAAGGGTCCATCCCAGCAGGGATTCGGCCTCCAGACTGTCTTTCGCGCCTCATATCTTCTTCCCCGCCGCTGGCAGCCATGAAAACTGCACTACCATCATCAACCGAGCAGATGACCTCGAGGACTACACGGGTCCGCAAGAGAGGTCGCACTCTTTCGTGTCTGCTTACGTTATGCATCGCTTAATATTACATGCTACTTTATTGTCCTGTTCATCGATTAGACTCTGAGTCAGCTCCAATCTAATGGTCAAACTTGAGTTTTTAAATGGTTGTGGGGTACATATCGGGGCCGCTATCAATAGTATCTATCTACTATCTGGTTAATCTCCGGTGTCTACTATGAGTTTCATGTTGGGTGTGAACCAAATAATGAAGAAGCCATTATCTCCCTGCTATTATTGGTTTTGGTTCAATCCACAGGTTGCGACCATCACTCTGGATTTCTGCATGCACTCCTTACATAATCTCACTATGTTTTATTCATATGCATGACAGTTATTGTAAACAATGGAACTGAACATGTAGAGCAAAAGAGACGAGCCTTGCATGGCAATAAAATTTCATGCAGACGTCGCTCCATGGTAGGCGCAAAGGCAGCCCCCCTCCATGCATTCCGGATTGTAATCGAGAGGAAGATTTGTGTTCTGAGGGGGATTTAGAAGGAGAAGACAACTCCTATTTACCCCCTGAGGTCTTCGCTCTAACTTGGCATGCTCATGTTGGTTATATCATGCATATGGTGTCTTGCATTGCTTACTTTATACATCAAATATGTCATCTGCTTAGTTTAGACATCCTTTGGGCGAATGCCATCTGTTTAGTTTATTCATCGTTTATGTGAGTTATGCAACGCCATCTTGTTTAGCCAGACATCATATATGTGAATTTTGCAATGCCTTCCTGCTTAGCCAGTCATCTTATATGTAAATTCTATCAGGCCATCCTTTTTTAATTACATAAAACATTTGTCAACAATGTTATTACATTCAACTGCTCTTTGTGTGCATCATCCCTTTGACACGGTGATGGCAAATTCTGGAGTGAAAACAAGGTCTTCAGAGAAGACTATGCTATCTGACGAAGCGCATATCTCGCTGGTTACGGATAGCTCCTCAGAGGAGGATTCAAAGACAGATGACCAGTCCTATCCCCCCCCCCCGAGGTGTATGCTCTAACTTGGCAGGGTTATGTTGCTCATATCGTGCGCATGGTGTCTCGCATTGCTATGACATTTGATTAGTTTAGACATGCTTTGTGTGAATGCCACATGTTCAGTGTCTTATTACGATATATGTGAATTATGCATTGCCATCTTGTTGTAAGACATTATATGTGTGAATTATACAATGCTATCTTGTTGCAAAGGCATTATATATGTGAATTATGCAATGCCATGCTGTTTAGCCAATCATCATGTATGTGAATTATATCATATGCTATTATTTTTTTGTATTACGTGTTCCATTTGTCGACAACGCTTGTATATTCAACTACTCTTCCTGTGCATCAGCCATTTGATGCGGTGATGGAAGTATCTGGAGTGAAAACAAGGTATTCAGAGCAGACAATGCTACCTGCTGAAGCAGACATCTTGCTGGTTACAGAGAGCTCCTCAGAGGAGGATTCAGAGATTGATGACCAGTCCTATTTTCCCCCTGAGGTCTATGCTCAAACTTGGCAGGGTTATATTACCCATGTCATGCATGTTGTCTTGCATTGCTTAGTTTTTACATCATATATGGATTGCCATCTGCTTACTTAGTTACTATATATAAACCATATATTTGAATTATATCGTGCCATCATGTTTACATAGTACATACACATCATCTATCTGAATTATGGCATGGCAACCCATTTAATAAAGATATCATATAGTTATATCATCTCATCCTGTTTAGTGTTTACAGCCATCATATTTTGAATTATGGCATTCTATCCGTGAATGTATGTGAATTATGGCATGCCAACCTATTTAATAAACACATTATATAGTTATGTCATGTCATCCTGTTTACATAGTCTCATATTTTGAACTATGTCTTTCCATCTTTTTTAGTTAGCCATCATAATGTGAAATTGTGTCATGCTAGCCTGTTTAGTTAGCCATCATATATGTGAAATTGTGTCATGCTATCCTGTTTGGTTAGACAGCATAAATATGAATTATTTCATGCCCTCTTTTATTCCCCACTATCCATTGCACCTATCTATCATACAATGTCTATACTTTCAATTACTTTTCTTGTTTATCAGCCATTTGAATTGGAGAGCGTGATGGCAGTATCTAAGGGAGTAACAACACGGTCTTCAGAAAAGATAGTGCTACCAGTTGATGCAGGTAGAACCACGGTTGTACTTACCCAAGTACCAGATCCACCACACATAACCCAGACTCTTGCAGATTGTACCCCTACCCAGTTCGAGAGAGAACCAGCTACACCCCTTCTAACCCCAACCCCGGCAGATAGTAACCCAGTTCCAGTTGAAACAGCACCGTCTCCACCACAGAGCACCCAAACATGAGCAGTTAGTAAGGGAACTACAGTGCCCAAAGCACGAGGACCACCACTCTGAATCCCAACTCAACGCTTAAAGGAGAAGAAGATTTGTTCTCAGGTCAGGTTCTGTAGCTATGGTTCATACTCCTTTGCTCTTGCATGACTGTATTTACTCATACCAACTATTTTCAAATTTGAATGGTGGAATTGGAACTCCAATGGCGCAACAGGTTTGTTTTAAACCTGTTTCTTTAACTGGTTTGCTGGTGTAACCTGCTCTATGTTGATTTCAATTTCAATTGAATAAACAGTTATGTTCTCATGTCATGCACATTACAAGTGTTGTTATTGCTCTATAGTTACCCACACTTATATTCTGTCTATTCTGCTTTGTCTTGAACAAATATTATTTGAACTGTTTCTCTATCTTGATTTGGCAACAAAAACTAGAATGATATAGACCATAAAGTGACCATGGTACATAGATATATGTTTGTTTCATGCTGTTATCCTGTCCACTTTACTACTGAACTCATTTACCAAAATGAGTTTCATATACAACCTGGTAAACATGTGATGTGTCTGCTTGTTTCTCTTTTAGAATGCGGACAAAATATTGGAGAACAGTACCGCGTTATCCAATGGTAAAGGAAGTAATGCAGATAAGGTTCAAGATAGTGAGACATCCCTATTGGTCTCCACGGAAGCTGATAAAAACTATCTTGACGACAGTGAGGGAACCCAAAAGTCATGTCTTGATGTAGTATTCGAGTTACTAGCCACTACTGCTGGCACAAGCTCTTCTAACTCGCTGCCTGAATCAGTTCGTCTTCCTGAGTCTCAACTTCAAGTTGAAAGACATCGATCAGATGTGCTGCGAGGGGAAGCTGAAGGACTGAGGAAGTCCCTGCAGAATTCAGATGCATATTTTCTGGTGCAACAGCAAGCGCTGGAGGATTTAAGCGCCAAACAAGAGAAAGTTAATAAGCTTGCTAAGCATCTTGCCAGCATTATGGGTACCCAGGATATTGTTTCTTCAGATCTTCTTAAGTGGTTTCAGTTCTGGATTTGTTTTCCTGCGGCGTTTATTTGCGCTGGTCGCCAACTTTGACAACCAGTGTATATGATATGCTGCTTTTTTCCCTATATTTGAACTGGTGGTGAACTTTGATGCCCAGTGGATGTAATATGTGTAATAGCTGTGATAGCCTAGCGTTAGTTGCTTGCTTATTTATCTCCTTGTTGTCTTGTTTATTTGTTTGCTTGTAGTCATTGCAGTTCTTTTTCCGCCGTTAGCTAGTGGCTGTAATAACCTATTTTTTAAAACTAGGCCACAATAACCATGGGCTAATATTTACTGTAGTGACACTGGGCCTCCTACTGGCCATATAAATAGTGGGCCTTCTATGGGCCGTCGAAACAAAGGGCCTTCCACGGGCCATAGAAACAATGGGCCTTCTGTGGGCCGTATTATCAATGGGCCTTATACGGGCCGTATAATTGATTGGCCAAACATAAGCCAAACAGACCGCATTATGGCCATAAACGGGCTAGAGTTTGAATCGTCCATTCAGGGGCCGACCATAACGGGCCATCGTTAATAGGCCGTATTTGATGACGCTATGAAATCGGCCCAACGTATTAACAGACCACAAACGGGCCGACTGTAACCATGGGCTGAATTTGGCCCACAAGCAGAAAATGACAGTAACAAGCCGTAAGTAAACGAATGCTGGAAATGAGGCCAAGAATAAATGAGCTCTGAGAAGGCCGAAAGATAACATGGGCTGGAAACGGCCCAACGGAATAACGGGCTGTTAACGGGTATAAAGTGATACACTGTTCATTACGGGCCAGTTTCACCATGGGCCGTTAATGGGTGTAAAGTGATACACTATTCATTACGGGCCAGTTTCACCACGGGCCGTTATTAGGCCAAGAGTAACATAGGGCCTCATATGGGCCGAAAGACGTCATGGGCCATACATTGGCCAGAAGTGAAAACAGGCTAGAATTATATTGGATGGCCTAGATGACGCTACTGGGCCTAGTTCGGATAGGGCGTAATGGGCCTAGGGTTAGCGGGCTGTAAATGGGCTATATTCGAACATGCCGTTAACAGGCTTTCCATGGGCCGGCCCGCCAGCTTTTGACCAAGTCAAATGGGCTGGCCTTTTCACAGGAATGGGCCTCTGTTGGGCCGTGCCACGTGTCGACGTATCATAGGCGCCTTCCGTCCAATGAGTGGTTGACATCTGTCCCAACGATGAGCCGACACATGTTTCCTCCAGCCAATGATGATTTTACATGTGTAACATCCCCATTGGTCGGGGCTGTTAACGGGTTATCGGATCCAAAACCTGACCCAATAGCTTAACGGCGTTCCGTTACAATGGATGCCACGTGTCGGTCACCCTTGACGAAAGCACTTCTGTGAGCGCGATTTATCGTCATGGAAGTGGACACTTCCGTGATGATAATTTTGGTAATGTCATGGAACACTTCTACGACAGCACAGGTATGACTATCTTGATTCTGTCATAAATTTATCATGGATGTACATGCATGACAAAAAAACGACCTACTGTGACAAACACGTATCATCACGGAAGTGCATTTTTTTTGTAGTGCTATGTGCCTCCTCTTATCCAGCCTCATGTTGTTATTAGTCAAGTGTTGACAGTTTTCAGACCAGAGCTTCCTCCGATGATGCAATGGACTAGATCTTTTCAGCGTATGGAGCCCGTCTTTGATATAATGCATATTCCTCGAGCGTTGTAGTTCTTTAGTCCTTTCAAACCGGTTTTATTGTCAAAACGCTCTTGGGAAGTCTCTTTTTCTTACTCTACTATGAGTAACAAGCTGGTTTTTCATCCTTCCCCTGATCGTCGGACTCTGTCTGTTCCAAGGAGGCCTCCTGTTGCTCGTGCTCTTTGTTTTGACACTACTGATGAGGACTGTGCCATGGATGATTCAGCCTTGATTGTTGTCGAGATGTCTGCTTTCAACTTCTCTGTTGCTCCGATTGGGCTCCCAGTTCGAGCTCCTAAACCCAAGCCTGTGATAGTTGAGTCTGAGGTCAGGCGCAGTGCCAGACTCTCTGCCCTACGTGATGGTTTCATGCATTCCTCTCCGGCCAAGTCTGCTCCTTTGAAGAAACCTGCAGCAAAATCTTAGAAGAAGCGTAAGGTTACAGCTGATGAACAGCCGCCGCGAGCTCCTCCTCGAGATGCAAATCAAGCTGTTGTCCCACCGCCCACGCCAATCAATGTGCTGCAACAGGTTGGCCTTCGCCTCGACATTGGACCTGAGAATCTCACTAAGGAGAAGCTTGAGGCTTCTTCTTGCAAGCCATCATCTGTTTCTTCTAGCTATAATGATAGCTGAATTTTTCAAATGGTGTGGTTTATGGTTAACCCTTGTGAAAACCATCTATCTTCTCTTATATTTTAAGTTTTATCTGAAATTTTATGTTGTTACTTGGCTGAACCGATACTGTCATTATGTGGCAGTATTTTGCTGTCGCTTTATTATGGTTTGTAATGAATCAGTATGATGTTAGAGATTGGAAAGTACTATGCTAGAATGTGCGTGGTTTGAATTCGGATGACAGACAGCGTGCATTTCGTCAAAAAATCGATGAAAGTGCCTGTTCCATTGTTTGCCTCCAAGAAACCAAATGTGAGATCATTTATCAGCATTTCATTCGCAAGTGTTGTCCATGATGTTTTGATCAATTTGTGCATGTGCCATCGTCTAGAGCTTCGGGAGGGTTCTTGGTAGTGTGGAATACTGCTATGTTTGCTGGTAAATTAATTGAGTCCACTACTTTTGGTATTATGGTGGAGTTCACTTCTGCTCATAATTCTCAAACCTTGCACTGGTCACAGTCTATGGGCCCTGTCAAAACCCAGCTAGGGATAATTTTGTTAATTGGTTGACTTCAATTATCCCTGATGATGCTAACTGGCTGTTGTTGGGTGACTTCAATTTCATACGCACGATGTACAATAGGAACAAACCAGGTGGTGACATTAATGACATGTTTATTTGTAATGAGGTTATTGGGCACCTGGGCTTAATTGAACTACCTCTCAAGGGCAGAAAGTATACATGGGAAAATATGCAAATTGTTCCTTTGCTTGAACAGATTGATTGGTTCTTTACAACTCCCTCATGGACCTGTTATTATCCTAACACTATGGTCTTACCTCTAGCTAGAACTGCTTCTGATCATGTGCCCTGTGTGGTGCAAATCAAAACTTCTATTCCTAAGGCCAAAGTTTTTAGATTTCAAAATTACTGGACTAATTTTCCTGGTTTTCTTGATTGTGTCAGTGACTCTTGGAGTAGGCCAGTTCATAAGAAATCTTCTGCTGCTGTTATGTCTGCAAAATTTAAAGCTATCAGGCAGGCACTCAAACATTGGCATATTAGCCTCTCTAAGGTTAAGATTTTGATCTTCGACTGCAACAAAGTCATACTTTGTCTGGATGGTCTAAAGGAGTTGAGGCCTTTGTCTGGGCTAGAGGAAATTTTCAGGAAGATTGTTAAGCTACATTTGGAGGAAATTCTAAGATTGCAATACATTTACTAGAAGCAGAGGTGTACTATTAGGAGCATTAAAGTCGGAGAGGAAAATACTAAATTTTTCCATGCCATAGCCACTGAGAGATATAGGAATAACTCTATTTCCAGTATAACTTCTGATAATGGGCAAGTGATCTCTGATCATGCATCAATTGCTGGACTATTTTTGCAGGAGTTCAAACAGAGGATGGGATACACTAATAATACCCAAATGGGTTTTGATATGCCAAATATTATCAAAAAGGTTCAGGGACTTGATGATTTGACCAAGCCTTTTTCTGAGCAGGAAATTGAATGTGTTATTAAAGAGATGCCTCCTGACAAAGCTCCTGGGCAAGATGGTTTCACTGGCCTCTTTCTTAAGAAGTGCTGGCACATAATTAAGGATAATTTTCATCAATTGGTCAAAGAGTTTTCTGAAGGACACCTTGATCTGGAGTGTATCAACAGTTCTCTCATAACCTTGATCCCAAAAAAGCTATCACCTGAGGGTTTAAATGACTACAGGCCAATCTCTTTGACAAATACCTGTTTGAAATTTCTCACTAAACTTCTAGCAAATAGGCTGCAGAAAGTGATTCTTTCCTGTATTCATACAAAACAATATGGATTTATTAAATCCAGGTCTATTCAGGATTGTCTAGCTTGGTGTTTTGGGTACATTCACCAATGTAAAACTTCCAAAAGACCAATTGTCTTGCTGAAATTGGATTTTACTAAGGCCTTTGACACTATTGAGCATGATGCCATTCTTAGAATTTTAAGATACAAGGGTTTTAATGACAAATGGATATCTTGGATGCAATCTATTCTATCATCTGGTTCATCTTCTGTGCGTCTTAATGGTGTACCTGGCCACCACTTTAAATGTAAGAGGGGAGTTATACAAGGAGACCTAATGTCACCTCTACTTTTTGCCCTTGCTGCTGACCTGCTTCAGTTTGTAGTGAATCATGTGTGCAGTAAAGGAATTTTGACTCTCCTAATCCCTTCTCACAGCCAGGATTTTCCCATACTACATTATGCTGATGATACACTAATTGTGTTGCCTGCTATTGATCATCATCTGCTTGCTCTTAAAGACATGCTTGATGTTTTTGCTGCTACAACAGGGTTATCTGTGAATATTACAAAATCCCTTATGGTGCCTATGAACGAGTCAGCTGATGAAGCTAGCAGGTTGGCCTCAATTCTAGGATGCAATGTGGGAGTCATGCCTTTTACTTATTTGGGTCTGCCCATGGGGACTACCAGGCCCTCAATTCAAGATCTCATGCCTCTTGTGCATAGGATTGAAAGGAGATTATCTGCCACTTCTTGCTTTCTAAACCAAGGAAGTCGGTTACAGTTGCTCCAGTCTGTTTTAACATCAATGCCCACATATTTTCTCTGCACACTTGTCATTCCACCTGGAATTCTGATACAAATTGAAAGGATTCAAAGACAATGCCTATGGAGAGGGAACTCTAATACCCCAAGACAATCTCTAGCTGCTTGGTACATGGTATGCCTACCAAAAAATAAAGGGGGTCTTGGTGTGCTCAATCTTAGGGTGCAAAATGAGGCCTTACTTATGAAGTTCTTGCACAAGTTTTATAATCATCATGACATCCCTTGGGTTGGTCTCATCTAGAATGCCTACTATGATAGCTCTGTCCCTCATACTACCAGCCTCTGTGGGTCCTTTTGGTGGCGTGATGTGTTTAAATTGGCACATAAATATTGTCAACTGGCTGCTCCAATGTTGGGGGATGGCAGGTCTATTATCTTTTGGACTAACAGATGGGTGGTTGAGCTTAAGGGTTCTTCCCTCAGTGAAAAATTTCCCAGGATCTTCTCATTTGTTATTGATGAACAGCTTTCAGTGTCTGATGTGCTTTCCCAAGAGTTTTTGTCAAATATGCATCTACCCCTGTCTACACAGGCTTTTGTTGAACTCGAATGCCTCCAGCAATTGACAAATGCTTATACTTGCTCTGCAGATCATGACACATGGATATGGCCTTTTCATAAAGGCTGCTTCAGACCTAAATCTTTTTATGTGCATGAGCATCAAGATAGTTCTGTAGATCCAATTTTCAAATGGATTTGGAAATCTTCATGCACGTTGAAAATTAAAATGTTTGGATGGCTTTTGCTGAGGGATCGTTTAAACACCAGAGACATGCTACAGAGGAGACATTGGCATGTGGAGGATCATTGTTGTATTGTATGCCCATATCTCATCCATGAGGACATTGCACATTTTTTCTTCTCTTGTAATTTTAGTGTTAGAGTCCGGAATTACTTGCAGATTCACTGGGATCCTCAGCCTGGTATGACCACCTACAACATGGCTGTAAAGGCTAGGAAGGATTTTGGGCATATTTTCTTCACTGAAGTGGTCTTTACAACTACTTGGAATATTTGGATCTTGAGGAATGGCAAGGTTTTTAGGAATCAGAGACCCTCTTTCAGAACCTGGAGGCACAATTTTATCCATGACATCTTCTTTACTTTCTCATAGGATAAAATGTAAATACAAGGATAGCCTTCTAACTTGGATCTCTAATCTCCCTTAGTTAGTGTGTTTTACCCTGCTTGGGTTGTAAGTATTTCTACCTTCTTCTTTTGCTTCCTTGTAATTGACTTGTAACAGGACTATTTTACTTTGTTGCTTTCAATAAAGAGCTGTGAGGCTGTTGCCTTGCAGTACATATTAAAAAAAACTAATTCCACCGCCGCAACCTTCTGTACCCAAGAGATCCCATCATGTGGCCTTTTCCGGAGCTCCTCCGGATGGGGCATCGATCACAGAGGGCCTCTACATCAACTCCATGTCCCCTCCGATGATGTGTGAGTAGTTAACTTCAAACCTTCGGGTCCATAGCTAGTACCTAGATGGCTTCTTCTCTCTCTTTGGATCTCAATACAAAGTTCTCCTCGATTCTCTTGGAGATCTATTCGATGTAATCTTCTTTTGTGGGGTGTTTGTCGAGATCCGATGAATTGTGGGTTTATGGTCCAGATTATCTATGAACAATATTAGAATCTTCTCTGAATTCTTTTATGTATGATTGGTTTATCTATGCAAGTCTAATCGAATTATCATTTTGGTTTGGCCTACTAGATTTATCTTTCTTGCAATGGGAAAAGTGCTAAGCTTTGGGTTCAATCTTGTGGTGCTCGATCCCAGTGACAGAAAGGGAACCAACACGTATTGTATTGTTGCCATCGAGGATAAAAAGATGGGGTTTACATCATATTGCATCAGTTTATCCCTCTACATCATGTCATCTTGCTTAAGGCATTACTCTGTTCTTATGAACTTAATACTCTAGATGCATGCTGGATAGCGGTCGATGTGTGGAGTAATAGTAGATGCAGAATCGTTTCGGTCTACTTGTCTCAGACGTGATGCCTATATACATGATCATGCCTAGATATTCTCATAATTATTTGCTTTTCTATCAATTGCTCGACAGTAATATGTTCACCCACCGTAATACTTATGCTATCTTGAGAGAAGCCACTAGTGAAACCTATGGCCCCCGGGTCTATTCTCCATCATACAATTTTCCAATCTACTTTATTTTGCAATCTTTTACTTTCAATCTATATCATAAAAACACCAAAAATATTTATCTTATTATTATCATCTCTATCAGATCTTACTCTTGCAAGTGGTCGTGAAGGGATTGACAACCCCTTTATCGCGTTGGTTGCGAGGTTCTTATTTGTTTGTGTAGGTACGAGGTGACTCGCGTGTGTTCTCCTACTGGATTGATATCTTGGTTCTTAAAAACTGAGGGAAATACTTACGCTGCTTTACTGCATCACCCTTTCCTCTTCAAGGGAAAACCAACATAGTGCTCAAGATGTAGCAAGAAGGATTTCTGGAGCCGTTGTCGGGGAGATCTACACCAAGTCAAGACATACCAAGTACCCATCACAAATCTTATCCTTCACATTACATTATTCGCCATTTACCTCTCGTTTTCCTCTCCCCCACTTCACCCTTGCCATTTTATTCGCCATCTTTTCCATTCGCCCTCTCTTTCTGTTCCCCTTCCCTTTCCCAATTTGCCTCTTTTGCCCATTTCTTATTTGCTTTTGTGTTGGATTGCTTTCTTGTCACGATAGCTCAAGATAATACTAAATTGTGTGACTTTGCCAATACCAACAATAATGATTTTATTAGCACTCCGATTGCTCCTCTTACCGATGCTGAATCTTGTGAAATTAATACTGCTTTGCTGAATCTTGTCATGAAAGATCCGTTTTCGGGCCTTCCTAGTAAAGATGTCGCTACCCATCTAAACAACTTTGTTGATTTGTGTGATATGCAAAAGAAGAAAGATGTGGATAATGATATTGTTAAGCTGAAGCTATTTCCGTTTTCGCTTAGAGATCGTGCTAAAGCTTGGTTTTCGTCTTTGCCTAAAAATAGTATTGATTCATGGAATAAGTGCAAAGATGCTTTTATCTCTAAGTATTTTCCTCCCACTAAGATCATCTCTCTTAGAAACGATATTATGAATATTAAGTAACTTGATCATGAACATGTTGCACAAGCTTGGGAGAGGATGAAATTAATGATACGTAATTGCCCTACACATGTTCTGAATTTATGGATGATTATACAAAAAATTTATGCCGGATTGAATTTTGCTTATAGAAATCTTTTAGATTCGGCCGCGGGAGGCACTGTTATGGAAATCACTTTAGGAGAAGCTACAAACTCCTAGATAATATTATGGTTAATTATTCTCAATGGCACACTGAAAGATCTACTAGTAAAAAAAGTGCATGCAATCGAAGAAATTAATGTTTTGAGTGGAAAGATGGATGAACTTATGATTTTTTTGCTAATAATAGTGCTCCTACTGATCCTAATGATATGCCTTTGTCTACTTTTATTGAGAATAATAATGAATCTATGGATGTGAATTTTGTTGGTAGGAACAATTTTGGTAATAACGCATATAGAGGTAATTTTTATTCTTAGTAATATGAATCTTGATTTTGAATTTTGAATCTAGAACAACAATTCTTATGGAAATTATAATAAGATGCTCTCTGATTTTGAATGTAGTATTAAAGAATTTATTACTTCACAAAAGAGTTTCAATGCTTTGATTGAAGAAAAATTGCTTAAGATCGATGAGTTGGATAGGAACGTGGATAGAATTTCTCTTGATGTTGATTCTTTGAAACTTAGATCTATTCCACCTAAGCATGATATCTATGAGTCTCTCAAAGCCGTGAGAATTTCCATTGATGAGTACAAAGAAAGAACCGCTAGGATGCGTGCTAAGAAAGATTGCTTTGTGAAAGTGTGTTCTTCTAGTTTTCATGATAATAAGGATGAAGATCTAAATGTGATTAATGTGTCCCCTATTAAATCTTTGTTTTTCAATATGAATCTTGATAATGATGGGACTGAAGATGAGTCAACTTTAGTTAGAAGGCGTCCCAAAAATTTGGAGATTTTAGATCTCGATGCAAAAATTGTTAAAAGTGGGATTGAAGAGGTCAAAACATTAGATAGCAATGAACCCACTATCTTGGATTTCAACGAATTTAATTATGATAATTGCTCTTTGATATATTGTATTTACTTGTTGCAATCCGTGCTAAATTCTCATCATGCTCATAGTCAAAATAATGCTTTTACTAAGCATATCCTTGATGCTTTGATGCAATCTTATGAAGAAAAACTTGAGTTGGAAGTTTCTATCCCTAGAAAACTTTATGATGAGTGGGAACCTACAATTAAAATTAAAATTAAAGATCATGAATACTATGCTTCGTGTGACTTGGGTGCTAGTGTTTCCACAATCCCAAAAACTTTGTATGATTTGCTAGGTTTCCATGAATTTGATGATTTTGTGTAAACTTGCACCTTGCGGATTCCACTATTAAGAAACCTATGGGAAAGATTGATGATGTTCTTATTGTTGCAAATAGGAATTATGTGTCCGTAGATTTCATTGTTCTTGATATAGATTGCAATCCTTCATGTCCTATTATTGTTGGTAGACCTTTCCTTAGAACGATTGGTGCAATTATTGATATGAAGGAAGGGAATATTATATTCCAAATTCTATTAAGGAAAAGCATGGAACACTTCCCTAGAAAGAACGTTAAATTACCATATGAATCTATTATGAGAGCCACTTATGGATTTCCTACCAAAGATGGCAATACCTAGATCTATCCTTGCTTTTATGCCTAGCTAGGGGCGTTAAACGATAGCGCTTGTTGGGAGGCAACCCAATTTTATTTTTATTCCTTGCTTTTTGCTCCTATTTAGTAATAAATAATTTATCCAGCCTCTGTTTTGGTTGTTTTTTTGTGTTTAATTAGTGTTTGTGCCAAGTATAACCGTTCGGATGTGGGGACCCCGACTCATAAGTCGTGTACAGTGATACCAGAGATCAATGCTCACTGATCACACAGAAGCTGAATAACAAGAGTCTTACATCCATACATGCCGTCTGACATAAATTATGACCATTATGGTCAAGTCTTGAGTATAACTTCGCAGCGGAAATCTTCGTCGATAACTTGGACCCATGCCATCTGCCTTAACCCTACAGGCATTCTGACTGGGAAGCATCCTGGCTCGCATGTTCGTCACCAAGGTACTCTTCATTATGTCCTGTTCTTTCATACCTGGGCAATAAAATAACCAGTGGCAAGCCAATGAGTACTTTGAATGTACTCGCAAGCAACCCATTTTTGGCTCAAGATACAACAATGCATGACATAGGTAATTTTTTGCAGAAAACTAATTTTGTTGTGTTATGACATGTTCAATAACTAGTAAATCATGCCTCGTATGAATTCAAGTAACCATAGGGAGTGGTTACAGATATCAACATAAAGGGAGTGGGCTCCAACCCAACTCATCCATGTCAAGTCCTTGGACTTGACCCAAGTAGTTCTTCCCACTTATCCAAACACACACACACAGTGGTTTGTAAACATGTCGAACGTACCCCAAGAGCGGTTACCCAACTGTCCTTGACCGTGGACACGGCTATTCGAATAGTTTTACACTCTGCAGAGGTTGCACACTTTACCCATAAGATCTGGGGAACTTTCGTGTCTTCCACGACCCGCGGTACCTCAAGTACCTAGGGTAAGAACTCGATCACTATCTTTCCCTAGACGACACTAACATAGAGTCCACTCGATTGGTAGTAACCCCCATGCCCAACATTATCACATAAGACTTTCGTGGAGCCATGCTCCATAATCATCACACATCACAAGCACGGGGTACCAACGGTGTGTCCGGTGCCCTACCTGGCACGACCCCGTCCCGAGAGAGCACAACAACAACTCTCTCGTCACTAGTAATGCGGGCTCCAAGCTAGTATCGGCCTAGGTAATCAATAATGCCCTTTTATAAGGGTAGAGTGGTTACGCATGTAAGGTTGAAATAATGGTCGCAACTTAAACCAATCCGTTTTGAAAACAACACACACACTTGCGTCGGTACACCACTTTGTCATCAAGTGGTTACCCAACTCATTATCTCTCTCGGGCATAAGTGGCACCTGATGGGGTTTTCGAAAAGTTTTTGAAAACAATCTTGCTTCCATCACCATGCATATACCAAACCCATTTGTGTAGCAGCTACTTAGCATCCTAACTACACCCACTCGCATAACCCTCATAGAAAGGTAGGGTCATGCATCTTGCAAGTGTCAACGAGAAAAGCAGCGGAGGCAAACCCCCTCAAATGGTCACCACATTAACATGACTTCGATGCAAGCAATAAAAGTGCCATATGACATGCATAACAAGGGTTTCTTAGACATGGTCAAAGGGCTGCTTGCCTGGTTCATCAGAGTCTTCAAATCATCTAGTCCATCTCCGAGTATTTCGTCTACTTCGTCAACTAACGTCGGAAACAATCATAGTAAGCAACACAACAAGGCAGAAAATAAAAGTGCTCCAAAAATATTAATTGGACTTTTCTAGGATACCTTTGGTCATATGAGGAATGGTCAAAGTGGTTTCATTGGGATTGGGTCAGTGGATATTTCTGAACATTTCGATATGATGGAATCAATGGATTTATGGATTTGCAAGAAGTGTACAGAAATATATTATTTAAAAATGAACATAGGCACCCATTTAACAAAGGATTATTTTAGAAGCATCTAGGATTTGGTTTCACTGGACATGGAGTCAAAATGAATATTCTATGGATTTGCAAAGTTGACAAACATGAAGAAATGGATCATTATTTTGTAGGGCACGAAAAGTATTAATAAAAATGGTCATAACATAAGTTATGAACTTAGATATATCTGCAAATTTGAATCATGGCATTTAGATCAAATTTGAGCTCTGTGTGATTTTCTAAAGTTCATCACAGAAATGAAAAATGGGGTTTTAATAAATATTTCTGTAGAGAAAGTTTCTGGAAAAATGTGCAAATAGCACCATGTGATAGATTAGGATTTATGGATCCCCTAGAAATTTGAATCATCAAATTTGGAGTTAATTTGATTTATTTATGTGCTTTTGAAGTCTACTGGGAAAAAGAAAAAGCGAAAAGGGGGCTTTACCCTTATCGTGCGCGCAAGGCGAGAGATAGGCGGTGGGCCGGCCCAGCTGCATGGCCGCGCATAGGCTGTCGACGCAAGAGGCGTTTTCTCAGGAATACGCCTTCCTTCGGCAAAGGCGGCAGCTGGCGGAGCCCGTCTCCACATAAACGGGGCGGGGCCCTCCCGTTAGTGGCTCAGCCACGCTGGCTGGCCGACAGGCGGGGCCCGCTGGCAGGTTCGTCCTCGACCTCCCGCACGGGTGCGAAGGGAGACAGAGGAGGCGTTCGACGTCAGCCGCCGGCGCTACAGGGCGTCTCCGGCGACGATCCACCCACCGGTGTGCTTAGCGGAGAGAGACGAGCCAGGGAGACCCCACCACGGGTGCCTGCGTCACCAGATGGGAGCAGGGCTTCGCCCGCGGCGGACGGTGGCATCGGGCGTGAGGGGTTTTGGGGTTTCGGGCACTAGAGGAGGAGGTAAAAGGCGAAGGAGCCTCGCCGGCATGTGGTGGATCCATGGGTGTCCAAAGGAGGGGAGGGGAGGCTTCGGTTTGCGGGAATTTGGGCGGAGACCGACGGCGGCACTCCGGCCATGGAGGGAGTAGGAGGGCACGAGAGGAGGTGCAGGTTGGTCCAGGGGGTGCACGGGAGAGAGAGAGAGGAAAGGATCTCTAGAGGGAGGTCAGGGGCGGCCTTATATGGAGAGGCCACGGCTCACCGTGGACGCGGCCTACGGGCACCCGTGAAAATGGCCGTAGTGGCCACGGGAGGAGGCTCGGGGTTGTCTGCGGTGCTCGTAGGCATGGTCCAAGTCGGGGAAGAAGGAAAGGGGGGGCGTGCTCCAGGAAGGTCCCGAGCTCGTGCGCCCATTGGCCGAGCCAGGCGGCATTGGGCACGGGCAGCAGGGGTGAGAGAGAGGGGGAGAGGAGGGGGACTTCACGGCTGTCGTGTTGCGGACGTCGAGGACCTTGACTGGCGTGAGGGGGAGGCTCAAGGTGGTCGGGGGACGCGGCGTCAACGGTCGGGAGCGCGATGACGTGCTCCAGAGCGCGTCTTTGGCCGGCGTCCGCGGCTTTTCTGCATGCACCCACGCGTCCACTTATGTCTAGGGACTGCAGGGGGGAGTAAACAATGTGGAAATGGCATCGGATGCCCTGGGGATCCACTAGAGGAGAGACGGGGTTGAGAGAGAGTGGGCATGATGATGTACAGAGAAGAAAAATTGGTCTCTGCCCCCCCCCTAATCATTTCTCCTTGGGCAGAATGGCATGCAGGAGGTAGAGGAGGAGCAGGTGAGGCCGTGGGAAAAGCTTCAGCTCATGGAGATTAGTGGAAGGGGTTGAAACTTGCATTATGAAATTCTGCCAGAAGGTGTTTGATGTAGGTTTGGGCAAGAAATTTAATTTCACTTGACATGAAACTTAACAGAATGAAATGACACATAGAAGTAAGGTGTTCCACCAAGTTTGAGCTCATTTGGGCAAAGTAGCCAATGTAACTTTGGTAAACCCTAGAAATTAGCAGAAATGGCTTTACCAAAATTTAGTCATGCAAATCTATTCTCCTTGATGCACCACTTGGTGTAGTATCATCCTTTGAGGACTTGACATGTCCACAAAAATTCAGATTACGAGGACACACTTGGCAATGTAGAGTTGTTCAATTTTGGTTCTGGACAGAAATGGTTTTAGAACACTTTGATCATGATATCCTTCTCTCCAAATTGTGTCATTTGGTCTAGATGCATTATTACACCATTTGAGCACGGGCACAAAGTTTGAGAGCATTTGGACATGTTTGGCAGTGCAAAGTTGTTCAAACTAGAAAAGGGACAGAAATGATTTTGAGAGGGTTTGGTGGGGCTATATTGTTCTCCATGACATGAGACTTTGTAGAATCCTCAACTAGGTCATTTTGTACATGATAGAATTTTCCTATATTTAATGGAGAATATTTTCTTTTGAACATTTCAACAGCTTGAAATGTCCAGAAATAGTTTTTGAGGGATTTGACCAATAATTTGAACATGACCATGTGTTGAAACTCCTATATATGGACAATATATGTCCACTTAGCTTCCCTAAATTTTCTCAAATATTTTTGAAGCTTTAAAATAATTTTAACCTGTTAAAGACCATTTCTGGACTTAAGAAAAAGCCTTTAAGTAAAATAGGAAAATAACTTTTAAAATTATATTTTTGTGGTTTCTGAGTGTCCTATATCTAATAGGAGTCAAATATATTTTTAGAAAGATTTTTACTGCCCTTAATTAAGTACTTGCAGTGCAAATCTCAATTCAGGGGTTTTTGGAAAAAATAATTTTTGAAAATACTATTTGGCCAAATTATTTTGTAAGAAATTATTTTTATGTCCTATACACATGGCATGATCATTGGGCAAGGTTTTGGATCAAGGAGAAGGGTATAAGATTTGGAGGATTTATTTGATTTTTAGAGCACTTGCAAATAGCAGTCAAACATTCAATCAAAGCAAAGACAAAACACTCAAAAGTTTTTGACAAACCACATTTTATCATGATTTATTAGCTTAAGTGTTGTGGCATGAAAATCAAGGTGTGACATGGGAGGACTTGGGGAAAGTCTTTTTGATCTTGCTGTAAAAAACAGAAACTTTAGCGCTCACGAGAATTGCTGCCATGTTTTACTGCAGAGCGCTATTTAGTTCATTCATTTTGCAGATGATTAATAGATAAATTCCTCACGTCTAGAAGTTTAGTTTAGAATTTTTGGGCATCCAGAAGTTTGCGTTAGTTACAGATTACTACAGACTGTTCTGTTTTTGACAGATTCTGTTTTTCATGTATTGTTTGCTTATTTTAATGAATCTATGGCTAGTAAAAGAGTTTATAAACCATAGAGAAGTTGGAATACATTTGGTTTGACACCAATATAAATAAATAATGAGTTCATTACAGTACCTTGAAGTGGTGTTTTGTTTTCTTTCCCTAACGGAGCTCACGAGATTCTCTTGTTAACTTTTGAGTTGTGAAGTTTTCAAGTTTTGGGTAAAGATTTGATGGATCATGTCGAAGGAGTGGCAAGAGCCTAATATTGGGGATGCCCATGGCACCCCAAGTTAAAATACAAGGACACCAAAAATCCTAAGCTTGGGGATGCCCCGGAAGGCATCCCCTCTTTTGTCTTCGTTCATCGGTAAATTTACTTGGAGCTATGTTTTTATTCACCACATGATATGTGTTTTGCTTGGAGCGACTTGTATGATTTGAGTCTTTGTTTTTTAGTTTACCACAATCATCCTTGGTAAAAACCTTTTGAGAGAGACACACATGAATTAGAATTTATTAGAATACTCTATGTGCTTCACTTATATATCTTTTGAGCTATATAGTTTTTACTCTATGTGCTTCACTTATATCTTTTGAGCTATATAGTTTTTGCTCAAGTGCTTCACTTATATCTTTTAGAGCATGGAGGTGGCTTTATTTTATCAAAATAATTGATCTCTCATGCTTCACTTATATTATTTTTAGAGTCCTTTAGAACATCGTTGTAATTTTCTTTTAGGAATAATAAAAACTTTCATACAAATGCATTGAATACTATGAAAAGTTTGATACTTGATGATTGTTTTGAGATATGGAGATGGTGATATTAGAGTCATGCTAGTTGAGTAGTTTTGAATTTGATAAATACTTGTGTTTAAGTTTGTGATTCCCGTAGCATGCACGTATCGTGAACCGTTATGTGATGAAGTCGGAGCATGATTTATTTATTGATTGCCTTCCTTATGAGTGGCGGTCGGGGATGAGCGATGATCTTTTCCTACCAATCTATCCCCCTAGGAGCATGCGTGTAGTACTTTGTTCTGATAACTAACAGATTTTTGCAATAAGTATGTGAGTTCTTTATGACTAATGTTGAGTCCATGGATTATACACACCCTCACCCTTCCACATTTGCTAGCCTCTCTAGTACCGTGCAACTTTCGCCGGTACCATAAAGCCACCATATACCTTCCTCAAAACAGCCACCATACCTACCTATTATGGCATTTCCATAGCAATTCCGAGATATATTGCCATGCAACTTTCCACCGTTCCGTTTGCTATGACACGCTTCATCATTGTTGAGGGAGTCCTGGATTAGGGGGTCTCCGGATAGCCGGACAATATCCTTTGGCCGGACTGTTGGACTATGAAGATACAAGATTGAAGACTTCATCTCGTGTCCGGATGGGACACTACTTGGCGTGGAAGGCAAGCTAGGCAATACGGATATGTATATCTCCTCCTTTGTAACTGACCTTGTGTAACCCTATCCCTTTCCGGTGTCTATATAAACCGGAGGGTTTTAGTCCGTAGGACAACATAAAATCATACCATAGGCTAGCTTCTAGGGTTTAGCCTCTCCTATCTCGTGGTAGATCAACTCTCGTGGTAGATCAACTCTCATATCATCAAGAATAAATCAAGTAGGACATAGGGTTTTACCTCCATCAAGAGGGCCCGAACCCAGGTAAAACATCGTGTCCCCTGCTTCCTGTTACCATCCGCCTTAGACGCACAGTTCGGGACCCCCTACCCGAGATCCGCCGGTTTTGACACCGACATTGGTGCTTTCATTGAGAGTTCCTCTGTGTCGTCATCATCAGGCTTGATTGCTCTTTCGATCATCATCAGCGATGTAGTCCAGGGTGAGACTTTTCTCCCCGGACAGATTTTTGTATTCGGTGGCTTTGCACTTCGGGCCAATTCGCTTGGCCATCTGGAGAAGATTGAAAGTTACGCCCCTGGCAACCAGGTCAGGTTTGGAAGCTTAAACTACACGGCCGATATCCGTGGAGACTTGATCTTCGATGGATTCGAGCCTCTTCCTTGTGCGTCACGCGGTCATGATGAATACGATTTAGCTCTACCATCAGACAGTGTTCAGGAGATCGCACCGGCAGCCGCTCCGACCCTCAATTCGGAGCCAGTGGCGCCCTCCATGAACGGGTGGATGGACCCCGCCACGGAGGCCTTACCCTCAGTGGCGATCGAGCCGAACATCGACCTTACCCTGCACGAGAGCCGTGTTGTCAGACTGCTGGATCCTTCTCCGGCCACGGACTCTGAACCTCCTGCGCCCGTTCCTAGCGAATCCAATTGGGCGCCGATCATGGAGTTTACCTCTGCAGATATTTTTCAGCACTCGCCCTTTGGCGACATACTGAACTCATTAAGGTCTCTCTCCTTGTCAGAAGGATCCTGGCCGAACTATGTCCGGCAGGATTGGGATGCGGATGACGAAGAAATTCACTGCCCACCCACCACCCACTTAGTAGCCACTATCGACGACTTAACCGACATGCTCGACTTCGACTCCGAAGACATCGACGGTATGGACGACGATGCGGGAGACAAAGAGGAACCACTGCCCACAGGGCACTAGACAACCACCTCATCATACGATATATACATGGTGGACACACCCAAAGAAGGCAATGGCGACGAGACAGCGAAGGATGACCACTCCAAGAAGCAACCCAAGCGCCAACGTCAGCAGCGGCGCTCTAAGTCCCGCCAAAGCAAAAGTGGTGATACCGGACAGGAGATAATAACACTCCGGATAGTGCCGAAGATGGCAACAATCCCCTTGTCAGGACCCCGATTCCAAGTCACAATGATCTAGCCAGTAACACCTCATATCACATTGCGGCCTCACGCACGGCATCCCATGGGTGTCGCCTTACCATGGACGGGACCGTTTGCGCCTTTTGGCTCACGTATATGATAGTGTCGATAGCATCCATATGACAGAGAACCCGGGCTGACATGGCTAGTCGTGAACCCAAAGCGGCACAGACCTATGGAGACAGGCATACGTGAATCACATCGAACATGTCGGTCATCAGCGAGTGAATCCGGGCTGTAGCACTGGGCTAACAGGACTCCGGGGAACCCGGGCTGTAGCAGGCTAGGCAGGACTCCGGATGTCACCGCGTGACATTTCCCCGAAGGGACAGACGTAGGAACGAAGTGAAACACATGCCGGCCAGTCAAGTGTCCTGAGCAGTAGTGCTGAGCTAGCAGGACTCCGGTGAACCGAGCTATAGCGGACTACTATGGCTCAAGGAACACTAGACTACATTTCCCCATAAGAGAGGCTGCCAAGGATAAACAACTAGATTATCAGATCCCACTCATACCAAGCATTTCAATCATACACACAATATGCCCGATATGAGTACATACAACATGGCATCACAACAAAACTCTACAACTCAAGTACTTTATTTAAAGGCTCCAGACATGTTCATACAGGTAGGGGTCACATGACCAGACACTCAAGTCATACAAGCATACAAGCACATGCAAAAGCAAATAGTCTGAGTACACACACTAGAAAGAAAGAAGGCTTCTCGAAGCCTGTCTATCTACATAGGGCCCTCCATGGCCAGGATCACCACCTGGGTGGCTGGTCACTCGTCGACATCAAGGTCTACGTGGAACCCGTTGGAGGGGGCGGTATTGTCGTCTGTAAACAGTAATTAAGCAAACATGAGTACAAAGGTACTCAATAAGTCTTACATCAGAACCTACTATACATGCATGTTCTCAAGAAGGTGGTGGAGTTATGGCAGCAAGCCAGCTTTGACTCTTGGCTAAGCTATCCTACGAGACTCCACTAGTAAAACAGTTTTTCGCACACGAGTCCACTAATCATCAACACAATACTCCACCGGGGATCCTCCCTCGTCATCCTACGAGAGGGCCATCCTCGGTACTCACACTTATCTTGAGTCATTTAGTAGTATCCATTAACTTGTCTATGAACTATATAGGCAACCAAGTAGTCCTTTACCGCGGACGCGGCTATTCGGATAGTTTTATACCCTGCAGGGGTGTACTTCTTCATACACGCTTTCACCACTTACCGCCGTTTACACGACATGTACTCGGCAACCTTCAAGCGGAAGCCCAACGAGGGTGTCGGCCACGGCCTACCTAAACACTCAAGCCTCTAGTCCTTGTTTATCGCCTATCTAGGTTCCATCCACAGGGAGTCCGGCCGAGGTTTCCACATATGGCCCCGAACGATGTGAACAGGGTTCCCGAGACACCAAACGGGTGACTCGGTACACCGTGCCACGGTGTATCTACCGCAACATAGCCCACCCCTGGGGTCAGCGCTACGCACGGCCGCCAACACAAAACCTACAAACACCAGAAACTAGTTGCAACTCCTGGAGAGAGTACTAGGGTGATTAAGACGCCGAGAGGGTCAATTAAGGATCCCAATGCATGGTAGTAGCCGATTCTAATAATCACACATACAGATCTCAGTTCTTAGGGACGGCCTCAATGAAACAACCCACCATGTACTCCTACATGGCCTCTCATCGATACCTTTACCAAATCATGTTCATCATTTCACTCTAGCCCATCACCCAGATGAACCAGACCTGACACAACTCTAAGCGTACCAGGCATAGCAAGGTAGGAAACACATACATGGCTCAACCAACTCCTACACATGCTAGTGGGTTTCATCACTTACCCTGCAGGGGTGTACTTTTTCATACACGCTTTCACCACTTACCGCCGTTTACACGACATGTACTCGGCAACCTTCAAGCGGAAGCCCAACGAGGGTGTCGGCCACGGCCTACCTAAACACTCAAGCCTCTAGTCCTTGTTTATCGCCTATCTAGGTTCCATCCACAGGGAGTCCGGCCGAGGTTTCCACATATGGCCCCGAACGATGTGAACAGGGTTCCCGAGACACCAAACGGGTGACTCGGTACACCGTGCCATGGTGTATCTACCGCAACATAGCCCACCCCTAGGGTCAGCGCTACGCACGGCCGCCAGCACAAAACCTACAAACACCAGAAACTAGTTGCAACTCCTGGACAGAGTACTAGGGTGATTAAGACGCCGAGAGGGTCAATTAAGGATCCCAATGCATGGTAGTAGCCGATTCTAATAATCACACATACAGATCTCAGTTCTTAGGGACGGCCTCAATGAAACAACCCACCATGTACTCCTACATGGCCTCTCATCGATACCTTTACCAAATCATGTTCAACGCATCCCTCACATTACCGACATAATCATTTCACTCTAGCCCATCACCCAGATGAACCAGACCTGACACAACTCTAAGCGTACCAGGCATAGCAAGGTAGGAAACACATACATGGCTCAACCAACTCCTACACATGCTAGTGGGTTTCATCTAGTTACTTTGGCAATGACAGGTCATGCGGACGATAAGGGTTCAACTACCGTAGCACACAGCAGTTTGAATCGCGTTGTCTTAATGCAGTAAACAAGAGCAGAAGCGAGAACATGGGTTTGTATCGTAATGATCAATGGGTTGCTTGCCTGATGTAGTGGTAGTAGTGTACTGCCCTTTAGACGGATACTCAGGGTTATCCTTGGAGGCAGAACCTACCACGAAAAACACACCGAACATAATCAACACATGACAATATTCAACAATATGATGCATGCTATGACATGGCAAAATGAATGTGTCTTGGCCTAATGCGAGCTAAAACAGAAAGGAATGAACCCATTTGAACCAAAGATTCAAATGTTAGTTCATTTAACATAGCCTTATTAGTGCATTATCCTATTCTGCTTAAACAGCAAGGTTAACTTGTTTTGTCATGCATGAAACCATTACAGATGGATAGATTGAATTTTTCTGATCATTTTTCATATATATTTGTTTGATTTGGAGCTATGGTTGATTTTCTATGATTTTTAGAAGTTTTGGCTATTTTCTGGAATTTCCTATATAAGAATAATTCCAGTAATTGAATTAATGCGTCAGCATGACATAGGTGTGACGTCAGCGAGTCAAAGGCGCCAGGGCCAGTCAAACCTGACTGGTGGGCCCTGTCTGTCAGTGTCTCAGCTAATTAATAAGATTAAGTTAATACTAATTAACTGTCAGTGGGGCCTGGGCCCACATGTCAGTGACTAAACTAATTAAATTAGATAACACTAATCCTAAACTAATTAGCAGGCCGGCCCCACCTGTCATAGGCTCAGGGGGGAGTCAACCTGGGACCACGCGTCAGTCCACAGTCAAAAAGTGGTCAAACTCGCCGGTGTTTAGCCGTCGGCGAGGCCAGACGCGGCGGAGCAGCGCGGGTTTTGCACTTCGGCGACCAAAAGGACGGCGGAGACCATCTACGTGATTCGGGGAGTGAGCCGCGTCGAGTGGTGGCAGTGGTTAGAGCTGGGGTGGCCGGAGACGACGGCGGCGAGCATGTCCGCGGCGGCCGGAGTTCGGGCGAGGTCGAACTAGTCACTAGCAGGCACGGCGAGGGGCGTGCGGGGGTGCTACGGGCTCCTGCGAGTGCGTTGAAGACGATGGCGTGCTCGGTTACGACCCAACGTGGCTGTGGCCACGACGGCGACATGCGGTGGCGGCGGCGAGCTTCGGCTCCGATGGCCATGGTGGTTAGAGGGCGCGGACGAGCGCGGGGAGAGGGGGAAACGGTGGCGGAGCTCACAGCGATCATGAAGAGGGGCTCGGCTTGCTCGGAGACGGCTTGGTGAGGGCGAATTCGTCGATGGAGTCCGGCGGCCGTGCTCGGGGAAGACGACTCGTGGCGGCGATGTGGGGCTCCCTCAGTGGCGTGGCTCGGGTTGGAAGGAAGAGGGGGTCGAGGCGAGGGAGAGGCGGTGGCCGCGGTGGTGCTTGTCGGCGGCGACGGCTGCGCTCGGCAGGGGATGGGGAAAGAGCCAGAGGGGGAAGAGGGGCACGGGGAGAGTGGGGAGAATGAGAGGGGGACGTGGGGGAGTGCGTGGCACTCGTAGGCGCGTCCGGGGCATCGGCGGAAGCAGGAGGTGGCCGGCATGTGGCCGCGGGCGCCGGCCACGCGCCTCTCGTCCTCCTGGTGAGAGGAGGAGGACGACTAGCAGGGGCCAGTGGGCTGGGCCGAGCTAGGCCAGGCCAGGCGATAGGTAAGTCCTCTAACTCTCTTTCTTTTTTTGTTTGCTTTTATTTATTTCCTACTATGTGTATTGAAATAGAATAATTACTATTTCATTTCCAAAATCTCTTGAAATATTCAAAGACACATTTGGGAATATTCCCAACTACCTAAAAATGCTTCCAAGATTATTTCAGCACTTTAATTTTTTTATAGCATTTAAAATGCCCAAATTCAAATACCAATGGCTTGTTCAAAAAATCCAGAATGGCTCCATAAATTGCAAGACCATTTTTGGCAGAGGTTTTAGTCAAGACCAAAAATGGTGGGCTTTTATGAAGGGCATTTTGGGTTCATTGAAATTCCATTTGTTGGAAATTAGCATTTTTAGGGGGGGTGTTGGGGTTGATTAGGCCCCATTTCAAGTTTAAGAGAAATTTAAACATGATGCACAAGTTCAACCAACCCTAATGCATGACTAAAAGCAGGGATGTGACAACTCACCCCCACTCAAAAGAATCTCATCCCGAGATTTAGGATCCTCCGGGAAGAAGGTGGGGTACTCGAGTTGAAGACGATCCTCCCTTTCCCAAGTGGCTTCCTTATCGGAATGGTGTGACAATTGAACCTTGAGAAACTTGATATTATGGCGTCGAGTGGAACGCTCGGCTTGATCAAGGATACGAATGGGATATTCCCGATATGAGAGGTTATCTTATAGATCAAGCGTTTCGTGGTCCACACCACGGATAGGATCCGCGAAGCAACGCCTGAGTTGAGAAACGTGGAAGACATCGTGAACTCTGGAAAGATGCGAAGGTAGTTCCAATTGGTAAGAAACTTCTTCTCGTTTGGCAAGAATGCGAAAGGGTCCAATGTAACGAGGAGCCAATTTGCCTTTGATACCGAAACGATGCGTTCCCTTTAACGGAGTAACCCGAAGGTAATCCTTCTCGCCGACTTCATAAGTCATGAGCTTATGTTTACGATCATATTGGCTCTTTTGACGAGAATGGGCTATTTTCAATTTCTCACAAATAACGCGAACCTGCTCTTTTGCTTCCTGAATCATATCCGGGCCAAAGAGTTGTCTTTCCTCGGTTTCTGACCAGTTAAGAGGCGTTCGACATTTTCGTCCATAGAGAACTTCGAAAGGAGCTTTACCCAAGCTAGCTTGATAACTATTGTTATATCTTCCAAAATTTGATTGACTCGCTCTACTTGACCACTTGATTGAGGATGGAAGGCGGTGATAAAAGAGAGACGAGTTCCCATAGCATTTTGGAAACTTTCCCAAAATCGAGAGGTGAAGAGACTCCCACGGTCTGAGTTAATTTCCAATGGGACACCATGAAGCGACACTATTCGGGAGATGTATAAATCAGCTAGCTGGCTAGCGGTGATACTCTCACGAGCAGGTAGAAAGTGGGCTACTTTGGAGAGACGGTCGATCACGACGAAGATGGCATTATTCCCTCTCTCGGTCCTGGGAAACCCGGTAATGAAATCCATACTGATTTTATCCCATTTCCACTCAGGAATAGCCAAAGGTTGAAGGGTGCCAGCAGGCCGTTGATGCTCTGCTTTAACACGACGACAAACATCGCAATTAGCAATGTATTGAGCGATTTCTCTCTTCATCCTAGTCCACCAAAACCTCTGGCGTAGGTCTTGATACATTTTAGTATTACCGGGATGAATGGTAAGAGGGGAGTCATCAGCTTCCTTAAGAATCAACTGGCGTAAATGTTGTTTCTTGGGAACCACCAAGCGGTTCTCGAAGAGTACAACACCTCGCTCATCCATGGAAAAACATTTAGCAACTCCGCTAGCGATGTTTTCCTTAATCCGCGATATGCCCTTATCATATCGCTAGGCGGTTATGATCTGATCCATAAGGTTAGGCTTCTCCACCAGGGTGCATAGAAATCCTCGAGGAACAATGTGAAGATTAAGCTTACGAAATTCCTCATGGAGAAGTGGTTGACTTTGTTGTAACATCAGGTTGTTACAATAAGATTTACGACTTAGCGCATCAGCCATGACATTGGCTTTGGCCGGGGTGTAAGTTATTCCTAAGTCGTAATCCGAGATCAACTCGACCCAACGTCTTTGCCTGAGATTCAAATCCGGTTGGGTGAAGATATATTTCAAACTTTGGTGATCGGTGAAGATCTCGCAACGATTACCGAGGAGGTAATGTCGCCTAGTTTTGAGTGCATGGACTACATCTGCAATCTCTAGATCATGTGTGGGATAGTTTTCCTCATGTGGGTGTAATTGCCGTGAAGCATAGGCAATTACTTGACGATCTTGCATGAGTATGCAACCTAGTCCTTGTCATGAGGCGTCGCAATAGATAATAAAGTCATTGGAGAAATCTGGTGGTACCAGTATGGGAGCAGATGTCAGGCATCTTTTCAGTTCCTGAAAGCTGAACTCGCATTGTAGAGTCCACTCGAACTTTTTATCTTTCTTGAGGAGTTCAGTTAGAGGTTTAGCAACCTTGGAGAAATTCTCGACGAAGCGGCGGCAATAGCTCGCTAAGCCAAGGAAGCTCCAAACTTTCTTGACCGTCTCAGGTGGAGTCCAATCCAGGATGGCTTGAACTCGCTCGGGATTGACAGCAATACCCTTACCAGAGATTACATGGACTAAATAGGTCACTTCTGGCAACCAAAATTCACACTTGGAGAATTTGGCATGAAGGCGATGCTCTCGAAGTTTCATTAATAGCAGCCTTAGATGTTCAGCATATTCCTCTTCATTCTTGGAGTAGATGAGTATGTCATCGAGGTATACTACGATGAATTTATCCAAATACTCCATGAAGACCGAGTTCATTAACCGAGAGAAGGTGGCTGGGGCATTGGTTAGACCAAAGGACATAACAGTGTACTCGTATTGGCCATAACGAGTAACAAAGGCCATTTTGGGAATGTCCCCATTTCTTATTTTGATTTGATGGTAGCCCAACCTCAAATCCATCTTGGAAAAGACTGAGGATCCAGCGAGCTGATCATACAGATCGTTGATCCTGGGAAGCGGATACTTGTTCTTGATGATGACCAAGTTAACAGATCGATAATCTACAACCATCCGATCCGTTCCATCCTTCTTCTTGACAAAGAGGACGAGGCAAGCCCAAGGAGAGGAACTACGACGGATGAAACCCTTTTTCAAGGACTCATCGAGTTGGTTCTTAAGCTCGCCTAGTTGTAAGGGTGCCATCTTATAGGGTCTTCTAGAAATTGGAACGGTTCCTGGAACAAGGTCTATCACAAACTCGACATCCCTGTCAGGTGGAACACCTGGCAGTTCTTCTAGAAAGACATCCAGAAAGTCTCGGACTACCGGAACATCCTCAATGTCTGGAAGGGGGTTGACATTTAGGGAGTAAAGTTGGCGCTTGGCCACTTGAGTTAAGACATTGACTGTCTTGCCCGATGGATGAGTAAGTTGAACGGTTCTAGTGGCACAATCAATCTTAGCATAATGAGCTGACATCCAGTCCATACCGAAGATGATGTTTATGTCCGAGGACTTGTGAGATATTAAGGATGCAAGGAAGACAAGTCTATCGACAAGAATTTCGTTCCCATGGCTTACTCTAGAAGTTTGCCATTTGGAACTCGGAGTTTGAATTACCATGGAAGTGGGCATGTCACAGAATGTCGTGTTATGCAATCGAGCATAGTTCTCGGATATGAATGAATGAGATGCTCCAGTATCGAAAAGAACAAATGCTGGATGGCAGTTAACAAGGAGCATACCAAGGACGACGTTAGGATCCTCATGAGCCTCCTCGGCTGAGACATAGTTGACATGGCCACGTGCAGTGGTGACCGGCTTGGCGTAGAATGTCTTTCCCACTGGCTTACCACAGCCAACGGACTTTCCAGACTAATTGGGGTTGTTGTTCTGAGGACACTCTCGGCTATAATGACCCGGCTCTCCACACTTGAAACATGTCACAACATTGGGGCGTGGAGCAGCATTAGCAGCGGGGCCACCATAGGGCTTGGGCGGTGCAAACTGCTGGTTGGGACGAGGCGCCTCAAAGGATGGCATCAGAATGAACCTGGGTGGCAGTGCCGTTCTTGGAATCCACAACCGGCGCTTCTGAGATCCAGAGTCGGATGAAGAGCCAAAATCACGTGAGTGCTTGCGTGAAGCGTCATAGTCAGACTGGCCTGACTCAGCACTGATGGCTTTATTGACCAACTTCTTAAAGGAGGTGCACTCGTGCAGACGAAGATCGCGGCGAAGCCCAGGGCTAAGTCCCTTGCAGAACCTTGCCTGCTTCTTAGCGTCGGTAGATACTTCTTCAGGAGCATATCGTGCCAGATTCCCAAATTCACGACTATATGCATCCACAGTCAGTCTTCCTTGGGTGAAATTGCAGAACTCTTCCCTCTTGCGATCTATGAGACCTTCAGGAATGTGATGCTCACAGAAAGCCTCACTGAATTCAGCCCAAGTAGTGATTTGGCTGACCGGGCGCATAGCTTCAAAGTTTTCCCACCAAAGGCTAGCAGGGCCTTCGAGGTGATAGGCAGCATAAGTAACCTTGTCATCTTCGGCTACGTTGGCAGAACGTAGCTTGTGGGTGATGCTGCGAAGCCAGTCATCCACGTCGAGGGGCTGACGGAATGGTTAAACTTTGGTGGGTACAGCTTGATGAAGTCATTGATTGACACCAAGTCATTTCGCTGATGGCGTGTAGTGTTCTGCTCAATCCGCTCCAACAAGCGGTTAGTCTCACGCTTGTTTCTTTCCGCCTCCAGCATCACTTCGGCCAGAGAAGGCGGGTGAGGCAGATTTTCACCCCTAGCTGCACTGGCTTCCCCTTGCTCCGGGGCAGCAGGGTTGCTGCGGGTGTTGACCATCCTAGGAGAAAACAAGACAACGGTTTAGATAAGGATGGCACAAACTTAGCAAGGAAGTGCAGAATAATGGATAACATGGAATGCTAAGATGTTCATTGCACGATATGGTAATATAGAAACTGCCATATATATACCATTGGTCATACACACCGTACATAGTTTAGTACAAGCCCATGCTAGAGTACAACTAAGGTGAAAGACATTACATCTCATCGAAGGCATTCTAAGCTCCTATACATTATTTTCCTACACCTTCGGAGCCTGATACACACCAAGTCATATCCCACGGTCACGCAGGACTGTGGAGAATACAACTACTACAATACTAGTGAAACTACTACTAGCTCAGATGGCTCCGTAGTAATCCTCATAGAAGTCGCCACCAAAACCTGGAAGTGGAACATCATCATCTGGGAACAGACGGTCCTGCGGAGCCTACGGACCAAAGGGACTCGGATGTGGCCTTGGTCCCACAGGTGGTGTCAGACGGGGACCACGAGGAGGGGTGATGCCTCCCACATCACGCCACTCCATACAATCTGGCAATCCAGACGTTACAGGGTACAGATCCCTCAGATCCATGTATCCTGCCTGTACCGCCGGTGCAAACCGAGTCAAAGTGGCCTAGTGATCAGCACGAGAGTTAAAAAGCTCCATACGCAAGGCCCAATTTTTGTGGTCCTTATCCTTGAGCATCTCGGCAGTGGTGCGGAGTAGTGACTCCTCATGTGTGGGGTCAGCATAGATAGCCTGGAGATACCCTAGCGCTCCCGGAAGTGAAGCTGGCATATAACGAAAGTCGGTGTTCCGAAGCAGGCCAGTCCGGACTCGCATGATGGTCATCATGGAATAGGCAGCATCCTGCACAGCCATCTCAACAGTAACCCCGAGTCCATAGGAATAGTGAAGGGGTTCAGTGGCTCCAGGATAAGAGGGATATATCCTGACGGTACAAAGGTACTGGCTCTGGTTGAAGTCTCTGAACTGCTCTTCGACAGTGTATTCGGGATACCAACGGTAACCCGTCTCGATCATTACCCGGACTAACATAGCAGTATGACCGGGCACATCGAGGCACCGGGTTAGGCGAACCACTTGGTTTTGAGCATGATTGTCCATCTGAAAGCACAACCACAATGCAAAGGCATTAGAATTTCTAGGGAAAATTGGACAGCATAACAGCTGTAAATGCTGAGAAAAGGATCTGAGACGTCCACAACAGTTTGCAATACCACTCAACAACATCATATCAAGGTTCTGATTCAACTGGCAACATACTAAAAGTAGTAGAAACTGTACTGAGGCTTGTAACAACAATCCTATAAGCTACTATGGATTAGTAACACGTGAACCTGACAGAAGAAGAGGGCCTAGTCCTTAACCCACGTTGAATGAGAAGAGAATGACTCAAATCAGAGGGGATAAGATAAAGGAGTAAAAGAGCCTTATGTTCCCTCCCACAATCAATTCCCCTACATATAACTAAATCATTTCTAGACTCGACATCAACCAGTTTGGCTCAACGAACCTACAGGCAGTCCGGCTCTGATGCCAACGCTGTCAGGACCCCGATTCCAAGTCACATCGATCTAGCCAGTAACACCTCATATCACATTGCGGCCTCACGCACGGTATCCCATGGGTGTCGCCTTACCATGGCCCGGGACCGTTTGCGCCTTTTCGCTCACGTATATGATAGTGTCGCTAGCATCCATATGACAGAGAACCCAGGCCGACATGGCTAGTCGTGAACCCAAAGCGGCACAGACCTATGGAGACAGGCATACGTGAATCACATCGAACATGTCGGTCATCAGCGAGTGAATCCAGGCTAGCACTGGGCTAACAGGACTCCGGGGAACACGGGCTGTAGTAGGCTAGGCAGGACTCCAGATGTCACCGCGTGACATTTCCCCGAAGGGACAGACATCGGAACGAAGTGAAACACATGCCGGCCAGTCAAGTGTCCTGAGCAGTAGTGCTGCGCTAGCAGGACTCCGGTGAACCGGGCTGTAGCAGACTACTATGGCTCGAGGAACACTAGACTACATTTCCCCATAAGAGAGGCTGCCAAGGATAAACAACTAGATTGTTGGATCCCACTCATACCAAGCATTTCAATCATACACACAATACGCCCGATATGAGTACATACAACATGGCATCACAACAAAACTCTACAACTCAAGTACTTTATGTAAAGGCTCCAGAGAGCCATACATAACATGTTCATACACGTAGGGGTCACATGACCCGACACTCAAGTCATACAAGCATACAAGCACATGCGGAAGCAAATAGTCTGTGTACAGACACTAGAAAGAAAAAAGGCTTCTCGAAGCCTGTCTATCTGCATAGGGCCCTCCATGGCCAGGATCACCACCTGGGTGGCTAGTCACTCGTCGACATCAAGGTCTACGTAGAACCCGTCGGAGGGGGCGGTATTGTCCTCTGAAAACAATAATTAAGAAAACATGAGTACAAATGTACTCAGCAAGTTTTACATCAGAACCTACTATACATGCTTGTTCTCAAGAAGGTGGTGGAGTTATGGCAGCAAGCCAGCTTTGACTCATGGCTAAGCTATCCTACGAGACCCCACTAGTAAAACAATTTTTCACACACGAGTCCACTAATCATCAACACAATACTCCACCGGGGATCCTCCCTCGTCATCCTATGAGAGGGCCATCCTCGGTACTCACACTTATCTTGAGTCATTTAGTAGTATCCATTGACTTGTCTATGAACTGTATAGGCAACCAAGTAGTCCTTTACTGCGGACGCAGCTATTCGAATAGTTTTATACCCTGCAGGGGTGTACTTCTTCATACACGCTTTCACCACATACCGCCGTTTACACGACATGTACTCGGGAACCTTCAAGCGGAAGCCCAACGAGGGTGTCGGCCACGGCCTACCTAAACACTCAGGCCTCTAGTATAGGTTTATCGCCTATCCATGTTCCATCCGCTGGGAGTTCGGCCGAGGTTTCCACATACGGCCCCGAACGATGTGAACAGGGTTCCCGAGACACCAAACAGGTGACTCGGTACACCGTGCCACGGTGTATCTACCGCAACATAGCCCACCCATAGGGTCAGCGCTACGCACGGCCGCCAACACATAACCTACAAACACCAGAAACTAGTTGCAACTCCTGGACAGAGTACTAGGGTGATTAAGAAGCCGAGAGGGTCAATTAAGGATCCCAATGCATGGTAGTAGCTGATCTTAAAATCACACATACAGATCTCAGTTCCGAGGGACGGCCTCAATGAAACAACCCACCATGTACTCCTACATGGCCTCTCATCGATACCTTTACCAAATCGTGTTCAACACATCCCTCACATTACCGACATAATCATTTCACTCTAGCCCATCACCCAGATGAACCAGACCTGACACAACTCTAAGCATAGCAGGCATAGCAAGGTAGGAAACACATACATGGCTCAACCAACTCTTACACATGCTAGTGGGTTTCATCTAGTTACTGTGGCAATGACAGGTCATGCAGAGGATAAGGGTTCAACTACCGTAGCACACAGCAGTTTCAATCGCGTTGTCTTAATGCAGTAAACAAGAGCAGAAGCGAGAACATGGGTTTGTATCGGAATGATCAATGGGTTGCTTGCCTTATGTAGTGGTAGTAGGGTACTGCCCTTCAGACGGATACTTGGGGTTATCCTCGGAGGCAGAACCTACCACAAAAAATACACTAAACATAATAAACACATGACAATATGCAACAATATGATGCATGCTATGACATGGCAAAATTAATGTGTCTTGGCCTAATACGAGCTAAAACAGACAGGAATGAACCCATTTGAATCAAAGATTCAAATGTTAGTTCATTTAACATAGCCTTATTAGTGCATTATACTATTCTGCTTAAACAGCAAGGTTAACATGTTTTGTCATGCATGAAACCATTACAGATGGATAGATTGAATTTTTCTAATCATTTTTCATATATAATTTGTTTGATTTGGAGCTATGGTTGATTTTCTATGATTTTTAGAACTTTTGGCTACTTTCTGGAATTTCCTATATAAGAATAATTCCAGTAATTGAATTAATGCGTCAGCATGACATAGGTGTGATGTCAGCGAGTCAAAGGCGCCAGGGCTAGTCAAACCTGACTGGTGGGCCCTGTCTGTCAATGTCTCAGCTAATTAACAAGATTAAGTTAATTCTAATTAACTGTCAGTGGGGCCTGGGCCCACATGTCAGTGACTAAACTAATTAAAATTAGTTAACACTAATCTTAAACTAATTAGCAGGCTGGCCCCACCTATCATAGGCTCAGGGGGGAAGTCAACCTGGGCCCACGCGTCAGTCCACAGTCAAAAAGTGGTCAAACTCGCCGGTGTTTAGCCGTCGGCGAGGCCAGACGCGGCGGAGCAGCGCGGGTTTTGCACTCCGGCGACCAAAAGGACGGCGGAGACCATCTACGTGATTCGGGGAGTGAGCCGCGTCGAGTGGTGGCAGTGGTTGGAGCTGGGGTGGCCGGAGACGACGGCGGCGAGCACGACCACGACGGCCGGAGTTCGGGCGAGGTCGAACTAGTCGCTGGTAGGCACGGCGAGGGGCGTGCGGGGGTGCTACGGGCTCCTGCGAGTGCGTTGAAGACGATGGCGTGATCGGTTGCGACCCAACGTGGCTGTGGTCACGACGGCGACGTGCGGTGGCAGCAGCAAGCTTCGGCTCCGATGGCCATGGTTGTTAGAGGGCACAGACGAGGGAGGGGCTCGGCTTGCTCGGAGATGGCTTGGCGACGGTGAATTCGTCGATGGAGTCCGGCGGCCGTGCTCAGGGAAGACGACTCGTGGCGGTGATGTGGTGCTCCCGCGGTGGTGTGTCTCGGGGTGGAAGGAAGAGGGGGTCGAGGCGGAGCCTCTGGGCCGGTCAGAGAGGCGAGGGAGAGGCGGTGGCTGCGGTGGTGCTTGTCGGCGGCGATGGCTGCTCGGCAGGGGATGGGAAAAGAGCCAGAGGGGGAAGAGGGGCACGGGGAGAGTGGGGAGAATGAGAGGTGGCGTGGGGGAGTGCGTGGCACTCGTAGGCGCGTCCGGGGCATCGGCGGAAGCAGGAGGTGGCCGGCGTGTGGCCGTGGGCACCGGCCACGCGCCTCTCGTCCTCCTGGCGAGAGGAGGAGGACGACTGGCAGGGGCTAGTGGGCTGGGCCGAGCTGGGCCAGGCCAGGCGACAGGTAAGTCCTCTGACTCTCTCTCTTTTTCTGTTTTCTTTTATTTATATCCTGGTATGTGTATTGAAATAGAATAAATACTATTTCATTTCCACAAACTCTGGAAATATTCAGAGACACATTTGGGAATATTCCCAACTGCCTAAAAATGCTTCCAAGATTATTTGAGCACTTTAAATTATTTATAGCATTTAAAATGCCCAAATTCAAATACTTACGGCTTGTTCAAAAAATCCAGAATGGCTCCATAAATTGCAAGACCATTTTTCGCAGAGGTTTTAGTCAAGACCAAAAATGGTGGGCTTTTATGAAGGGCATTTTGGGTTCATTGAAATTCCATTTATTGGAAATTAGCATTTTCAGGGGGGTGTTGGGGTTGATTAGGCCCCATTTCAAGTTTAAGAGAAATTTAAACATGATGCACAAGTTCAACCAACCCTAATGCATGACTAAAAGAAGGGATGTGACACCCCTCCAGCACGATCTAGGACAGGAGGATGGAGAAGCCAGCCCTCCTGAGAGAGCAGCAGATGAAGAGGAGGATGATAATTACATGCGTCCCTCCGAAGACGAGGCAAATCTCGACGATGACGAATTCGTCGTGCCAGAGGATCCCGTCGAACAAGAGCACTTCAAGCGCCAGCTTATAGCCACGGCAAATAGCCTTAAGAAAAAGCAGCAGCAGCTTCAAGCTGATCAAGATCTGCTAGCTGACAGATGGACTGAAGTCCTTGCGGCGGAGGAATATAAACTCGAACGCCCCTCCAAGAGTTACCCAAAATGCAGGTTGCTACCCCAACTGGAGGAAGAAGCGTGTGAAGCGGCTGATCGGCCACCTCGTGCTCGCGATAGAGAGGCATTCCAGCCAAAAGCTCAGCCCGCACGCCATTCAAATAAAAAGGCATGGGGAAATACGCCGGACCTGCGAGACGTATTGGAGGACAAAGAAAAACACGCAAGATCGATCTACGGATCACGAGGGCGTGCCACTATGCGAGACGATAAACGTCACGCCGGATACAGTAAAAGTAAATTCGACCGGGCCGAACACAGCGGGCAAGACTCATTGGAGTTGTGTCGCGATATAGCCCAATACAGAGGTGCCGCACACCCCTTATGCTTCACAGATGAAGTAATGGATCATCAAATCCCAGAGGGTTTCAAACCCGTAAATATAGAATCATATGACAACACGACAGATCCTGCGGTATGGATCGAGGATTTCCTCCTGCACATCCATATGGCCCGCGGTGATGACCTACACACAATCAAATACCTCCCACTCAAACTTAAAGGACCAGATTGGCATTGGTGCAACATCTTGCCAACAGAGTCCATTGGCTGTTGGGAAGATCTGGAAGCCGCATTCCTCGACAACTTTTAGGGCACTTATGTGCGACCACCAGATGCCGATGACTTGAGCCACATAATTCAGCAGCTAGAGGAATCGGCCAGGCAATTCTAGACACGGTTCCTAACAAAGAAAAATCAAATCGTCGACTGTCCGGATGCAAAGGCCCTAGCAGCTTTCAAGGACAACATCTGCGACGAGTGGCTAGCCCGGCACCTTGGTCAGGAAAAGCCGAAATCTATGGCAGCCCTCACGACACTCATGACCCGCTTTTGTGCGGGAGAAGACAGCTGGCTGGCTCGCAGTAATAACATATCAAAGAACCATGGTACTTCGGATAACAAGGACGGCAATAGCAGGTCACGTCGCAACAAACATAAGCACCGCATTAACAACGATAATACTGATGATACGACAGTCAATGCTGGATTCAAAGGCTCTAAGCCCGGTCAGCGGAAAAAGCCATTCAAACGAAGCACTCCGGGCCCGTCCAGTTTGGATCGTATACTCGTTCGCTCATGTCAAATACACGGCATCCTAGAAAAGCCAGCCAACCACACCAACAGGGGTTGTTGGGTGTTCAAGCAGGCCGGCAAGTTAATTGCCGAAAACAAAGAAAAGGGGCCACATAGCGATGATGAGGAAGAGCCCTGGCAGCCGAAGACTGGAGGAGAGAAGAGGTTCCCCCCACAAGTGCGGACGGTGAACATGATATATGCAACCCACATCCCCAAGAGGGAGCGGAAGCATGCGCTCAGGGACGTATATGCCTTGGAGCCAGTCGCCCCAAAGTTCAACCCATGGTCCTCCTGTCCGATCACCTTCGATCGCAGGGATCACCCCACTAGTATCCGTCATGGTGGATTTGCCGCACTGGTCCTAGACCCAATCACTGACGGATTTCACCTCACTCGAGTCCTCATGGATGGCGGCAGCAGCCTGAACCTGCTTTATCAGGACACATTGCGCAAAATGGGTATAGACCCCTCAAGGATCAAACCCACAAAAATGACCTTTAAAGGCATCATACCAGGTGTAGAGGCCCATTGCACAAGCTCAATCACACTGGAAGTGGTCTTCGGATCCTCGGATAACTTCCGAAGCGAAGAGTTAATCTTCGATATAGTCCCGTTCCGCAGTGGTTATCATGCACTGCTCGGGCGAACCACATTTGCGAGATTCAATGCGGTACCGCATTATGCATACCTCAAGCTCAAGATGCCAGGACCTCGGGGGGTCATTACAGTTAATGGAAACACAGAACGCTCTCTCCGAATGGAGGAGCACACTACGGCCCTCGCAGTAGAAGCGCAAAGCAGCCTCTTAAGGCAATCCACTAGTTTGGCGATTAAGGATCCGAACACCTTCAAGCGCGCCAGGAGTAATCGGCAACAGGTCCGCCTGGCACGTTCCGAGCTCGCATAGCAACGCGGCCCCCACCCCGGTCCCAGCCTAACGGCAAAATCCATGCCACGCGTACATAATTACGCATTAAAAATACCATGGGCACAAGTGGGGAGGGGGGCACGACTACGACACGCTCCAAGATGCGGCTTAAACCGCACTAGGGGCTTCCCGCCTTGTTCTTTTTCTCTTTCAGGACTTTAATCTCTGGAAACCCTGTCCGGCAGCATGATTGTCGAACACATGATGCAGCAACCAAGGAGGCAGAAAGCTACGTCACACCACGGAACTCCCAGGTGGATTGTGATAACGAGTGAAATACTTACTTTAATACTATTCCTCAGCTTGCCCTTGGAGGGGACATAGTCCTATGTTTTGCTTATCGCACTACCTGTATCATTCTGCTTTAACGCACCTTTTTGAATAAACAATGCATAGCATTAAGACTATTATTGCATTCTTCTTTTTTATATATATGTGTTCATCAATGACACCTTGCAACCGTATATTTGGTACGGACAATACGCTAGGGGCTTACGCATACCCCATAATACGGCGTGAGAAGTCCGAACACTTTCAACAGTGCAGCAACCCGAACTTATAACATTATATGCATCAGCTCCGAATCATGTCTTTGGTCAATAGTTGGGTTTCCCCGGCTCCCATGTTTTGGTACCTTTCGTTCCGCTATATCGACTAAGGTAGCACTAGCAGAACTACTGCGATTGTGCCCCGGTTCAGCTGGGCTAAGCACCTCAGTAGAGAAAGCTAAAACTGACTGTCATGATAAGGCGAGAGACTGGTCGCTGTTCGAGAGGTTTTCGAGTCCCTAAAGACTTATGCCGCTTAGAGCGAGGAGTCTGTCCTGTCCGGCTTAAAGGCATGTATCGCGCCCCGAATTCAGCATTCTGAATACCAGGGGCTTCACCGAAATTTAAAATTATAGAATTCTATGGCTAAGTGAGAGTGTTAAAGCATTATTAGTCTGGTTGCCTTGTTCGCTGTGCTGAGCACCTCCCTCGAAGGACCCAAAAATGGGAACAAGAGTGCTCAAGTTTATCCCGAACACCCCAGCACTCGTGGCATGGGGGCAGAAGCCGAGGACTAGCCATCTCTCAGATTGGATAAACAGCCAAACAGAAGGTAATATTTTAAATTCAAACAAGCGTTGCATAGCGCATATGAAACAAGTTTTCATCATACAGGATCACACAAGCAAGTTTACTCAAATATTACATCCTTTGGACATTCGTCCGCTACAAGATGGGCACCCTTCAGGACACCCTCATAATACATTTCGGGGGTGCGATGCTCCTTGCCCTGTGGCGGCCCCTCCTTCACCAGCTTCACAGCGTCCATCTTGGCCCAGTGCACCTTCACACGGGCGAAAGCCTGGCGTGCACCCTCGATGCAGACGGATCGCTTGATAACTTCCAGCCGTGGGCAGGCTTCTATAAGTCGCCTCACCAAGCCGAAGTAGTTGTTGGGAAGGGCGTCGCTAGGCCACATCCGGACTATGAAGCCCTTCATGGCCTGTTCGGCCGCCTTGTGTAGCTCGACCAGCTGCTTCAGCTGGTCGCTCATAGGCACCGGGTGTTCGGTCCCAGTATACTAGGACCAGAACAGCTTCTCCGTTGAGCTTCCCTCCTCGGCCTGGTAAAACTATGCGGCATCCGACACGCTGCGGGGCAAATCTGTGAATGCTCCTGGAGAGCTCCGGATTCAGATAAGTAATAGGTAATTTACTTTCACATGCTTGCTTTGCATATAGAATGCCTTACCCGCCGCTATTTTCTTCATCGCATCAATCTCCTGGAGGGCCTTTTGGACTTCGGCCTTGGCACTCTTTGCGCTCTCAAGGGCCGCGGCAAGCTCGGACTCCCGCGTCTTCAAGTCAAGCTCCAATGCCTCGTGCTTTGTCATGAGAGCGTGGAGCTCTTGCTGCACCTCGCCCACCCGAGCCTCCTGCCTTTCCCGCTCGGTGCGCTCCTTGGCCGCTTTGTTTTCGGCCTCGGATAGTGCTTGCTTTAGGGTTGCCACCCTGGCCGTGGCCCCTGGCAAATTTACGATGATCCTGTCATTTTGCAATCGCATTCTTTTTATACATATCCATAGACTAGGTACTACTTACCTTTGTTCTCCTCGAGCTGCCTCTTGGCAAGGCCGAGCTCATTCTTGGACCCTTTAAGGTCCTGCTTCAGTGCGGCGACCTCCGCAGTCAGTGCGGCAGATGCCAGCAGCGAAGCCTGCATACGCATATTGACATACTTATATTAGACTCCTGCGATATTGTTTGATCCTCTATTCGTCTTTTCTTCGTGAACACCGAACATAGCATCAGGGGCTACTGTCTATGCGGTAATATTTTCCCCATATTTCAAAAACTTACCTCAAAGCCTGTTATAAGCCTGGCACAGGCTTCAGTCAGTCCTCTCTTGGCGGACTGAACCTTCTGGACCACCACACTCATAATAGTGCGGTGCTCCTCGTCGATGGAATCGCTGCGAAGTGCTCCCAGCAGATTGTCCAGTGCCTCTGGATGGACAGAGGTCACTGGCACTGGCGTCTTGCCCCTTTTGGAAGGAGGCCGCCTGCCTAAGTCCGAAACCATTGGAGGTTCCGACGCGGTGTTCGGCTGAGGGCCGAACTCTGAGCCCTCGGGAGCTTTGCTCCCTCTGCTCCCGGAGTCCGGAAGGTCTCCTTGAGGCACCTCTGGGACTGTCTCCCCTCGACCCGGTGCCTCTTCAGAAAATACCTCGGCGTTGTCCGTAGGGCAAGGGGAGGTGGCGGTCAGAAGTGGATCGCTATCCATATTTGACGAGCCTAGGGAGCCATCCGATGATACGTCGATACAGGCTCGAGGCGGTCTGCATAATCATATTCGGCGTTAGGAGAAGCAGTGGGACAAAGGAATGCTATGAGTTATTCTGGCATCCGAATACTTACGACTTCGCCAGGGGCTTGGCCCTAAGCAGCCACTCATCTTCGCCTTCGGCGGCGGTGGTGGAACTGTCCGGAAGGAGAGTCCTTCCCTTCTTGGACCCTTCGGCCTCCCCAGTTGGGGCGGCCTTCCTTTTCTTGTCTCTCCCGACTGGGGGTGGAGCATCTTCATATTCATCCTGTCTTCATGGGAGGACTACGCCGAGGAGTCATCGAACGATGAGTTCAATACCACCTGGTACCGGGAAATCTTTCGGGTTCCCTTGGCTTTCTTGGTTTTCTCCAGCACCTTGTAAGGAGCCGGAGTCAACATCTCCGTAAGGAGAGCGTCCGCAGTGTCTTCGGGCAGAGGGGCCAGATAGTTAATCTGCCCCGACGTCTCCACCCAGTCCTGTCAAAGGCATGGAGATCAGACCCCGCACATGATTAAGCTAGGGGAAATAAAATATCCTATCGAATGTATAGAACTTACCGGATTTGCAGGGCGCTTTGCGCTTATCCCGCGGTCCTCGGTGAGAGAGGGAGGGACCTCGGCGCCCTTGAACAACACCCTCCAGACGTCCTTGTGTATCATATCGAAGAGCTTGCTAAGAGTTCTGTGCCGGGCCGGGTCGAACTCCCATAAATTGAAATCCCGTTGTTGGCATGGGAGGATCCGGCGGAAGAGCATGACTTGGACTATGTTGACGAGCTTACGCTTCTTGCTTGCCATATTCCGATACATTTCTGGAGTCCGTCCAGCTCCGCCGATGCACCCCAGGACATGCCCTTCTCTTTCTAGGAGGTGAGACGCATGGGCATTCTGGATCGAAACTCGGGGGCCGCCGCCCAGTTGGCATCGCACGGCTCGGTGATGTAGAACCAGGCTGATTGCCGCCCCTTTATGGTCTCCACGAAGGAGCCCTCAAGCCATGTAACATTGGGCGTCTTGCCCACCATGGCTCCGCCGCATTCTGCTTGTTGGCCTCCCACCACCTTCGGCTTGATATTGAAGGTCTTCAGCCACAGGCCAAAGTGGGGACGGATGCGGAGGAAAACCTCACACACGACGATGAATGCCCAAATTTTGAGGATAAAGTTCGGGGCCAGATCAGGAAAGTCCAGCCTGTAGTAGAACATAAGACCACGGACGAATGGATGGAGGAGAAACCCCAGTCCGTGTAGGAAGTGGTGGAGGAAGACTACCCTCTAGTGAGGTTTCGGGGTGGGGACGATCTGCCCCGCAGCAGGCAGCCGATGTGCGATATTCGTGGATAAGTATCCGGCTCTACACAGCTTTTTGATGTGTCCCTCCGTGATGGAGGAAGCCATCCATTTACCTCCCACTCCGGACATGATTGGAGAAGGTTGAGGGGAAGGATGTAGGCTTGGGCGTTGGAGCTCGAGTGTGCAAGAGAGGATGAGCAAGGAGGAAGAAGGTGTGGGTAGAAAAAGGTTAAACCTTGTCCCTTTATAAGGGCGGCCGAAACTATGTGCCCCCACTAGCCTGGTAAAACTCGCTTCTCCCCCAAGCGCCGTAATCGATGGTGCGGTTGGGTTACCCATGTCCGTATTGATGAGAATCCCGTGATAAGGGGGACACGATCTCCGCTTTGACAAGACGTGTCAAGAAACTACCTCGCGTTGTGTGCGGGGCTAGTTAAAGGAAACGGTTCGAGTAATCACCGGGCCGTGGCGTAATGTCATGTTGCCAAAACGTGTCAGCAGATTAGATTTGTGGAAATATTATTCTCTCTACGGTGGTATGTGGAACTTATTTTGCAGGGTCGAACACTATCATTGTATTCAAATTCTTCCATGGTGTATTCGGAGGAGGAACTCGTCTTGCAATGCTGAAGACAACACCACGCCGGACTCATCGTTATTGAAGCCTGGTTCAGGGGCTACTGAGGGAGTCCTGGATTAGGGGGTCTCCGGACAGTCGGACTATATCCTTTGGCCGGACTGTTGGACTATGAAGATACAAGATTGAAGACTTCGTCTCGTGTCCGGATGGGACTCTACTTGGCATGGAAGGCAAGCTACGCAATACGGATATGTATATCTCCTCCTTTGTAACCGACCTTGTGTAACCCTAGCCCTTTCCGGTGTCTATATAAACCGAAGGGTTTTAGTCCGTAGGACAACATACAATCATACCATAGGCTAGCTTCTAGGGTTTAGCCTCTCTGATTTCGTGGTAGATCAACTCTTGTAATACTCATTAAGAGGGCCCGAACCTGGGTAAAACATCGTGTCCCCTGCTTCCTGTTACCATCCACCTTAGACACATAGTTCGGGACCCCCTACCCGAGATCCGCCGGTTTTGACACCGACAATTGTCATATTGCTTTGCATGATCATGTACTTGACATCGTATTTGTGGCAAAGCCACCGTTCATAATTTTTTCATACATGTCACTCTTGATTCACTGCATATCACGGTACACCGCCGGAGGCGTTCACATAGAGTCATATTTTGTTCTATGTATTGAGTTGTAATTCTTGAGTTGTTAGTAAAAAGAAGTGTGATGATCATCATTATTAGAGCATTGTCTAGTGAGGAAAGGATGATGGAGACTATGATTCCCCCAAGTCGGGATGAGACTCCAGACGAAAAGAAAAAAAAGAGGCCAAAAAGAAAAAGAAAGAAAGGCCCAAATAAAAAAATAAAAAATAAAAAATGAGAGAAAAAGAGAGAAGGGACAATGCTAGTATCATTTTTCCACACTTGTGCTTCAGAGTAGCACCATGATCTTCATGATAGAGAGTCTCCTATGTTGTCACCTTCATAAACTAGTGGGAATTTTACATTATAGAACTTCGCTTGTATATTCCAATGATGGGCTTCCTCAAATTGCCCTAGGTCTTCGTGAGCAAGCAAGTTGGATGCGCACCTACTTAGTTTCTTTTGTTGATCTTTCATACGCTTATAGCTCTAGTGCATCCGTTTTATGGCAATCCCTACTAACTCACATTGATATCTATTAATGGGCATCTCCATGGCCCGTTGATATGCCTAGTTGATGTGAGACTATCTTCTCCCTTTTTGTCTTCTCCACAACCACCATTCTATTCTACCATAGTGCTATATCCATGGCTTACGCTCATATATTGTGTGAAGATTGAAAAAGTTTGAGAACATCAAAAGTATGAAACAATTGCTTGGCTTGTCATCGGGGTTGTGCATGATTTAATACTTTGTGTGATGAAGATAGAGCATAGCCAGATTATATGATTTTGTTGGGATAACTTTCTTTGGCCATGTTATTTTGAGAAGACATGATTGCTTAGTTAGTATGCTAGAAGTATTATTATTTCTATGTCAATATTAAACTTTTATCTTGAATAATTCGGATCTGAACATTCAAGCCACAATAAAGAAAAATAACATTGAGAAATATGTTAGGAAGCACTCCACATCAAAAAAATCTGTTTTTATCATTTACCTACTCGAGGACGAGTAGGAATTAAGCTTGGGGATGCTTGATACGTCTCCAACGTATCTATAATTTTTGATTGATCCATGCTATTATATTATCTATTTTGGATGTTAATGGGCTTATTTTTACACTTCTATATAATTTTTGGGACTAACCTATTAACCGGAGGCCCAGCCCAAATTGTTGTTTTTTGCCTATTTCAGTGTTTCATAGAAAAGGAATATCAAACGGAGTCCAAACGGAATGAAATCTTCGGGAACGTGATTTTTGGAACAAGCGTGATAAAGGAGACTTGGAGTGGACGTCAAGAATCAATCGAGGAGGCCACAATGCAGGGGGCGCGCCCACCCCCCTGGGCACGCCCTCCACCCTCGTGGGCCCCTCTTTGCTCCACTGACCTACTTCTTCCTCCTATATATACCCATATACCCCGCAAACATCCAGGGGCACCACGAAAACCTAATTCTACCGCTGCAACCTTCTATACCCAAGAGATCCCATCTTGGGGCCTTTTCCGGAGCTCCACAGGAGGGGGCATCGATCACGGAGGGCCTCTATATCAACTCCATGGCCCCTCCGATGATGTGTGAGTAGTTTACTTCAGACCTTCGGGTCCATAGCTAGTAGCTAGATGGCTTCTTCTCTCTCTTTGGATCTCAATACAAAGTTCTCCTCGATTCTCTTGGACATCTATTCGATGTAGTCTTCTTTTGCGGTGTGTTTGTCGAGATCCGATGAATTGTGGGTTTATGATCCAGATTATCTATGAGCAATATTTGAATCTTCTCTGAATTCTTTTATGTATGATTGGTTCATCTTTGCAAGTCTCTTCGAATTACCAGTTTGGTTTGTCCTAATAGATTGATCTTTCTTGCAATGGGAGAAGTGCTTAGCTTTCGGTTCAATCTTGCGGTGCTCAATCCCGGTGACAGAAAGGGAACCGACACGTATTGTATTATTGCCATCGAGGATAAAAATATGGGGTTTACATCATATTGCATGAGTTTATCACTGTACATCATGTCATCTTGCTTAAGGCATTACTCTGTTCTTATGAACGTAATACTCTAGATGGATGTTGGATAGCAGTCGATGTGTGGAGTAATAGTAGTAGATGCAGAATCGTTTCGGTCTACTTGTCTCGGACGTGATGCCTATATACATGATCATGCCTAGATATTCTCATAATTATTCGCGTTTCTATCAATTGCTCGACGGTAATTTGTTCACCCACCGTAATACATATGTTATCTTGAGAGAAGCCACTAGTGAAACCTATGGCCCCTGGCTCTATTCTCCATCATACAAGTTTCCAATCTACTTTATTTTGCAATCTTTTACTTTCAGTCTATATCATAAAAACACCAAAAATATTTATCTTATTATTATCATCCTTATTAGATCTCACTCTTGCAAGTAGCCATGAAGGGATTGACAACCCCTTTATCGCGTTGCTTGCGAGGTTCTTATTTGTTTGTGTAGGTACGAGGTGACTCGCGTGTGGTCTCCTACTTGATTGATACCTTGTTCTCAAAAACCATTGGAAATACTTACGCTGCTTTACTACATCACCCTTTCTTCTGTAAGGAAAAACCAATGACGTGCTCAAGAGGTAGCAGCCAACTCGCTTGGCCATCTGGAGCAGATCAACAACTACGCCCCAGGTCACCAGATTAGTTTTGGAAATCTGTACTATGTCGCTGATATCCGAGGAGACTTGATCTTCCAAGGGTTCACGACCCCAACCTCCGCTCCGGCCTTAGATCTGGAGCGCATAGCCAAGTCCGAAAATCGGATTCTTGAGCCCGCCGGCCAAGGAGTCTCCTTCCCTCCGTACTCCACGGACTCTCTTCTCCCTGGCCGAACCTCACCTTTAAGCGAGGCTCTCGACTTGATGTGATCCCTCGTCATTACAGAGGAGCAATTTCCGAACTACGCCCAGCCCGGACTAGGGGATGAGAGCGGGGAATTTTACGTCCCACCCACCACCTACTTCATAGCTACTGTCGAAGACTTAACTGACATGCTCGATTATGGCTTCGAAGACATTGACGGTATGGACGACGATGCCAGGGAAGAGCAGGCCCAAAACCCACCATTTAACGGACGCTGGACGGCCACCTCTTCGTATGACGTGTACATGGTGGATACACCCAAAGAGGGTAACGACGATAATGATAAAGATCAAGTCGAGGATAAACCTCCCGAGATATAGCCAAAGCGCCGACGTCAGCGGCGCCGCTCTAAATCACGCCACGGAAAAAGACAGCGATACCGGCACGATAGACAACAAGACTCCGGACGACACCGAAGACCAAGAAGACCCCGTCGAGCCAACCTCTGCGCAGTACGATCAGGAAAATGGGCAAGTTAGCCCTAATGAACATGCCGTAAACGAAGACTCAGAGGAAAACAATTAGCTTCCACTCTCCAAGGATGAGGTGAGCCTTGGGAACGAAGACTTTATCGTGCCGGAGGAACCCCTCGAGTAGGAGCACTTTAAGCACTAGCTAATAGCCATTGCAAGGAGCCTGAAAAAGAAGCAGCAGCAGCTTCAAGCTGATCAAGACCTAGTCAATGACAGGTGGACTAATGTCCTGGCAGCCGAGGAGTACGGCCTCGAGCGCCCAACAAAAAGTTACCCGAAGCATAAACTGCTACCGCAATTCGATTACAAGGCACTTGGGCGCGTACCATCAGCGCGTAACACGGCTGACCGACCACCACGTGGCCGAGACAAAATGGCAACTCTAGCCGAACACCAGCCTATACTACCTCGCCGTAAAGGTAGGGCAACAATAGCTCGAGGATATATACATGACCTGCGACATGACCTGGAAAAGAGAGCAGGTCAGACCAGATCGATCTATGGATCACGGGGGCATGTCCCCACGCGCGACAGCGACTATCTAGCCGGACGTGACAAGCATAACCACGTCCGGGCCGAAAACCGCAGACGGACTCCAACTGAGCTACGTCGCGACTTGGCCTGATATAGAGGCGCCGCACACCCCCTCTGCTTCACTTATGAAGTAATGGAGCACGAATTCCCACAAGGGTTTAAACCCGCTAATATCGAAAAATACAATGGAACAACAGATCCCGCGATATGGATTGAGGACATTCTTCTCCATATTCATATGGCCAGCGGCAATGATCTTCATGCCATCAAATACCTCCCGCTAAAACTCAAGGGACCAGCTCCGCACTGGTTAAACAGCCTGCCAGAAAACTCCATTGGCAGTTGGGAGGACGTGGAAGACGCCTTCCGTGACAACTTCCAAGGTACATACGTACGACCTCCAGATGCCGATGACTTAAGTCACATAGTTCAACAGCCCGGAGAGTTAGCTAGGAAATTCTGGACTAGGTTCCTAACTAAAAAGAACCAGATCATCGACTGTCCAGATGCAGAAGCCCTAGCGGCCTTTAAGCATGGCATCCGCGACGAATGGCTCGCCCGACACCTCGGCCAAGAAAAACGGAAGTCCATGGCAGCCCTCATGGCACTTATGACCCGCTTTTGCGTGGGCGAAGATAGCTGGCTAGCCCGTAGCAACAATAATGCAAGCGAACCTGGCACCTCCGAAGCCAGAAATAGTAATGGCAAGCCCCGACGCAACAGACACAAGCGTCGAAGTAAATAGCGTCAGATCCATGGCACCCCTGATAAACCAGCCAATCGTACCAACAGAAGCTATTGGTTCTTGAAATAGGCCGGTAAGTTAAATACCGAGAACAAGGAGAAGGGGTCACAAAGTGAGGACGACGACGAGGAGCCCCATCCGCCGAACATAGGGGAAAGTAGAAGTTCCCCCCAGGTTAAAATGGTGAGCATGATATACATTACCCATATCCCCAAGAGGGAGTGCAAACGCATGTTCAGGGACGTCTACGCGATAGAACCAGTCGCCGCAAAATTCAACCCATGGTCGTCATGCCCGACCACCTTCGATCACAGAGACCATCCGACCAGTACCAGTCATGGTGATTCAGTCGCACTGGTCCTCGACCAAATCATTGATAGATTCCACCCCATGTGAGTCCTCATGGACGGTGGCAGCAGCCTCAAACTGCTCTATAAGGATATAGTCCGCAAGATGGGCATCGATCCATCAAGGATCAAGCCCACAAAAACTACCTTTAAAGGAGTAATACTAGGTGTAGAGCTCCGCTGCACGAGCTCAATCACATTGGAAGTCATCTTCGGATCCCCGGACAACTTCCAAAGCAAAGACTTGATCTTCGATATCGTCCCTTCCGCAGTGCTTATCTCGCACTACTCGGACGAACTTCATTTGCTTGATTCAATGCGGCGCCACACTATTCTTATCTCAAACTCAAGATGCCCGGACCACGCGGTGTCATCACAGTCAATGGAAACACTGAACACTCCCTCCGTACTAGGGAGCACACCACGACCCTGGCAGCGGAAGTATAGAGCGGCATTATCAAGAAGAAATTTAATTTAGCAGCCAAGCTCCCGGACACTTTCAAACGAGTCCGGACTAATCCGCAGCTTGACAATGCAGCTTGTTAGGAGTTCGACTAGCAATTCGGCCTCCCGACCAAATGGCGGTGTACGTACCGCGCGTACATAACTATGCACTCAAAATACCATGGGCGTAGACGGAGGCGTAACTCGATTGTGGTCCATAATACGGCTCGACCTTCCTCGGACACACATACTTTCCCTTTTCATTTTTTCCTTTTCTTGTCCACATGCCTCTCACGATGGCCTGATCATCGATCCTTTCGAAGGATGGATATACCAAGGTGGCAAGCAACATAGAGGTGTGGCGGAATCTCTAGGTGGTCTTCTTGACGATCACTCTACCTGTTTTCAGGACCCACACGGAGCTCCCCCTTAGTCTCGACATGTTAAATAGCCCTATTTCTTATTGCACTATTTGTACAAATATGCTTCAATGTATTAATCAAACTATAATGGAAACAGTTTGCGGCCCAACTTATGTGGCACTGGCTTACTACTTCATTTTATTTCGCTATTCTTCTCGATTGCACCCATAAACTTTGGTACGCTTTAATTCGCCAGGGGCTTCATTGCGCCCCATAGTACAACAACAAAGTCCAAACACTTTAATAGTATAGTTCGGCTCCCCAAATTTAGCATTATATGCATCGGTTCCGAATCATGTCTTTGGTCAATAGTTGGGTTGCCCGGCTCCTGTGCTTGCTACCTTACATTCCGTCCTATCAGCTAGGGTAGTAAAGGGAGAACTACTGTGATTGTGTTTCTGGTTTATCCGGATAAACACCTTAGTAGAGAAAGCCAAAAACTGACTGTCATGATGCGGCGAGAGCTGGTCGGCTATTCGGAGGTTAAAATCTCTTGCGATTTTTTCCCGCATTATGCGACGATCGGCCTCCACCCGATTAGGTGTCTACCGCACCCTAGTACGGATTAACAAATACTAACTAGGGTCAGCGCCTACATTTCTATTGTCAAAATCCTATGGCTAAGTGAGGGTGACAACACCACATAGTCCGATCGCCTGGTTCGTTGCGCTAAACACCTCCTTCAAGGACCAAACTCTTGGATCAAGAGTGTTTAGGTTCCAACCCGAACACCCCCGTACTACATACATGGGGGCTGAAGCCGACGACTGGCCAACTCATAGATTTAATAAAACGGCCGCACACGAGGCAAAATTTTACACAAACAACAAGCATTATATTACATATCAGCTTTGTTTCATAATACAAGACGGGATAACATGAATGTGTTCATTCAAAGATAATGTCTTTTGCACACTGGACCTCCACAATGCGGGATCCCTTCAGGACATCATCAAAATACCGCTTGGGCATGCGATGCTCCTTGCCCGCGGGCGGTCCCCCAGTCGCGAGCTTGATGGCATACATATTCGCCCACTGCACCTTGACACAGGTGAAGGCCATCCGCGCACCTTCGATGCAGAACGACCAGTTGATGGCTTCAAGCCGAGGGCAGGCATTGACCAGCCACTTCACGAGCCCGAAGTAGCTGCTGGGTATGGCTTTGGCATTTCACAGACAGATTATCAAATTCTTCATGGCCGATTCAGCCACCCTATGCTGTTCTGTCAGCTATTTCAGCTGATCGCTAAAGGGCACCGGATGCTCTAGCACAAGGTATTGCGACCAGAACAGCTTCTCCGTTGAGCTCCCCTCTTCGGCTCGGAAGTACTCCGCAGCATCAGTAATGCTCACTACTAGGAAAAGACCTGCTAGTGGCGCACCTGTTTTTCCTACTAATGGCGCACTACAGGTGCGCCACTAGCATCATGCCATTAGAATTTTTTACTATTGGCGCACCACGCAGTGTGCCATTAGTACATCCCACGGTGTGCCATTAGTATGCCTCCTAGGGGCCATAGTTACCCATGTGCTCTGGCTTACTAATGGCGCACTGGTTGATGATGCGCCACTAGTGTGCTCTGGCTTACTAATGGCGCACTAGTTGGTGGTGCGCCACTAGTATGAATATTAGGGATAATTTGTTTTCTTTTCTGATATTTGCATAGGTTACAAAATATATTAATGTACAGAATATGGACAGCACGACACAGCAACAGCAGATTCATCGAATACAATAGAAGATTAGTCTCCGAATACAATTCATCATATTAGTGTCCGAATTCAAAAGACCGAACACAGATAGAACATTACAAGTCTCGAGACCGCGAGTAGCGAGTTTGTCTTCATATTACAAGTCGATATCGATCATCTAAATTACCATCATATAGAAGAGAACTGCGGTCATCACGATGAGCATCATCGCGATGAAACTGGTCTTCAGCCGGTTCCTCCTCCGCTCCCTCCTCTCTCCTGCTAGATAGCTCGCGTATCTAGATTCCGCCTCCTCCCTAGTGGTGTGCCCTTTGTAACTATTACCGCTGCAATGGTGAACCTGTCTTCGACACTCCACCCAGTCGTCGTAGACTCCGGGAACCTTACCCTTGTACACGACATAAGACGGCATCTCTATGCAGTAGTCAAACAAAACGTTAGTAGCAATTCAAAGACAATACATAAGCAATATATAAGTATGCAACAAAAGGATCGGAAGAGAAAAGCAAGACATTAATAGCACGATTCATGCTCCTACTAATAAATAGCATCGATTACATCTAAGTTGAACGACTGTCCAAACCAAAGAGACATACAAGTTCATTAAAGTTTAATTACAACATGAGCTAATCGATATTTCATCACTACTTTCGACTGGACTCCGGGACCGGAGCGTGGATGAAGCCGCCGTCTCTCGTGATGGTCATGAAATCGCGGGCGTTGTCAGCCTGTATTTGTAGCGTTGTGTCTATCTCACTGTTGGAGGGTTGATATCTGAGGTAGAACTTCCCCGAGGTATGAAGGACATCTTGATGGATGATTTCCGCAAATACCGACTGGATGCGAAAGAATTCTTGTCTGATGTCTGCGTCTTGGATTGCCGACAAGCTTGCAGCCCAATCTTTGAGATTATTTGGTAGCAGAAGGTGATTATGGTCCCGTACGATCGCCCGCATGTGATGGAGGGCGTAGTAGGCATCCTTATGACCGCCAGGCGGATGCTTGACGCAGGGGAACGTCGTAGTGTGGGCGAACACATGCTTGCCGTACCTACGAACTGGCCTGGTGAAGGTGCCTCCAGATCTGGCGTAGCCGGGGAGAACATCATCAAGAACTTTCTTGATATTTGTGTAGTCTTTCTTCGACTGACGGTCCGAGTCGAAATACGTGGCCATGGAATATTTTGGGCTTAAGAGGATGAGTGTGCAATGTGTGTCACTGCACAAAATACGGAATGTTAGAAAAAAAAGAACGATCGAAATATAAGAAATCATATGTTACGGGGCGGTCAGGGGAGGACTTACACGGGAAAGTAAGGCACGAGGAAGTTATCCTTATCTGGGTTTGCCAGAATGATGCCTTAGAGGTAAGAACTCGCGACTTGCCGGTCCCCAGCGCTGCCCAAGATCTTGGCACGCATGTAGAAGGGGGCGACTATCGCGATGTCCGGGGTCTTGTCTCTAATGATCTGCATCTCCATACTCAGCGAAAATAGCCGAATGAAGGTGTAGTGCAGCGGATGAAGGTTAAACATAGCGAAGATGTCATCAAACTGCAGGATGATCATACCACCGATGGCGTTATCCACAAAGCCCTTGCCCTCTGGCACCTTGGGCACGAAAATCGGGTATGCCACATCATTCTCAGAGAGACGCCGCTTCTCCAAAGAAAGAACACTGTCATGCAGTCTCCGCATAGCACCGGTTGCAGCATTGAGCAGAATAGTCGGTAGCATTGGCCTACCCGCCACATGCACCCTCCTCGAGATATCCTTAGGTGAAGGTGGACCGTCCTGAGCACGGATCGTACTCGGTGCCGGCTGGCTGGCACCCTTGTTACTCTTTCTTTTCCGTCCCTTCTTCTTCTGCTGTAATGGGATTTAGTTCTGCTCACAGACTGCCTTCTTGAGTGTGTTGGGGCTGATAATATTTGGCACCTCGGCTATTCGAGGCTCGGTGAAGGCGGCAGTTGGAGGCGTCTCCTGAGAACTGAATGCCAGATGACGCCTGTTGCAATTTGGTTTCTCCGTAGTACCAACATGATCACAGTCGTCTTTTTCAGGGTTGGGTTATTGAGAAGGAGGCCCGAAGAATTCGTCATCGTACCCATGTTCGGCAAAGTACTTATCGATGTTGGTAAATGTACCGTCATCGTTATCGTCGCCGTCCGGATCTTGTGCCATATGCATGTTCGGATCCTGTGCCATAGGGATGTCCGGCATGTCCGGTAGCGTTGCAGCGTCTTGCCATGGCTTGGCGCCGGCACGACTGGCGGTGTTGTCTGTGGGGTGGTGTCCCCCGCCCCCAAACTAATCTGGCTCTTCGGCCAAAGCAGGGGCCAGCTTACACAGGCGCTGAGGGTCATCACATCATCTTCGGCGGCCCCAGTGGGTCGAATCAGTGGTAACAACTCATCGCAGCCTGGCAGCACCCAAACCAGTTCAACCCTATACACGGTGGATGGCATCAGATTACCGTGGAACACGGGTTTGCCTGGTTGAACGATTCTGCCCTTGGCGACATCGATCAACTCGCCGCCCACGAAGTGCAGGAGAGTGCGTGGAACGTCGGCGGCGCCCTGCAAAAAGATGTAGGGCGTCAGGGATGCCCAGTCAAAGGCAAGGAGATGAAGTCATCGGCCGAGAGGCTTAGTTACCGTGATGGCGTCGAGCTCGGCTAATGTCGAGGCACCGCCAATGGCGGGCATGCAACTGACGGAGGGACCGCTTGCTGCCGAGGTGCCGGCCGGCGTAAACCCGGGTGCATTAAGCTCCAATGCCCGTGCCGGTGGCGGAGACACCAATACCGCCTCCGCCGGAGACACCAATGGCGTCGCCTGTGTGTTGTGTGAGTTGCTGGCCATGAAGCTGGGAATCAGGGGCGGCCCCTGTTGGCCTCCCGCAATCCACGCCTGCAGCCCCTCAATCAAGGTAGGCACAATGGTGGTGAGCGTCTTTCCCAGTTGTTGTTGCACTTGCTCTTGGACAATCTCCGGAATCCGCGCCACTTGTGCCTTGAGTTCTTGAACCTCGCGTGACTGGCTTTCCGAGCTAGTCTTTCTCTCCTTTCACCCACCAGCGTCATAGTATGACGACCATTTTGTGGGCAAGCCTTTGTCGGCCACACGACCAGCTGACGACGGCTTGCTGAGCTTATCATTGTTTTTCATTACGTTCACCGCGCTATTTAGAGTGCTATCCCAAGGGGAGCTCTGAGATGACCTCGCGCTACTGCTTTCAGTCTCCTGCGGAAGGAATGTGAACCATTTAGAAATTTGGCTTCATTAATTAGAATGCAACCATATGGAGCTAATTACGTGGGGGTGTATTCCTTACCAGAACATGCTCAAGCGCCCTCGTCTTCGTTTCCGGGTCCTCCTTGTATCGGGCCCTGACATAGTTCCTAGTCTACTTGTCACGGTATTTCTCGAAGCGAGGCAGTAGGCCTTGCTCGGCACGCTCCGTGTCCTCCTTGTCCCATATAGGCTCCGCCACTCTGTAACCGCCGGGACCGAGTTGGTGGACCCCTATGTTCAACTCCCGCATTTCTTTGCCCCACTGACTTGATTCGGAGGTTGCGCTGCTCTCGCACTTGATCTTGAACTCCTTGTAGTAATCTTCGCTGATCGAAGGATTTTTCGCCTTGATCTTCTCATAACTATCACCTTTGTCAATCATTCTCTTCACCACGCTTCTCCAAGTAGACAGGGCCATGCTCATCCTCGTGAGGGCGGCACTGTTCACTTGTATCGTTCGTGCAGCTTCGTGAAGAGGAGCTTGCACAAATTCCCTCGGTCTTTATGCCTTAGGTTCTCGGTGTTGATCGAGACGGTGCTCCGAAGAATGCACCCGAGCTGAATCGAGTACCCCTTGACTAATTCTTTGGGCACCGTTGGATGCCCATCGGAGTTCACTTCAGTAAATTCCTCCTTGACGGTGCCGAGCATGTTCGGGCACCGATCCTTCCATTGCCTCTTTGGTTGGCTGCCATCTGTGCGTGCGCTGCCGTCATCAATGGTGGCATCCTCGGCGGCACCATCAGTGGTGTCATCCCCGACGCCACTAGGGGTTGTGTACTCAGGATCGGTGTCTTCCGCGGCGTCCTCATAGCGGTGAGGTTCTTCCTCCATCTCCTGGGACAGCTGCTTGACAATAACCGAGGCATCCTAAAAGCTAATCTTTTATCATTTAGTGTTTGTCGACGCCGAGGCACCCTAAAAGCCTAAGCTTTCATCATTTAGGTTTTTATCGACACCAAGGCACCCTAAAAGCCAAGGTTTTATAATTTATGGTTTGTCGACACTGAGGCATCCTAAAAGCTAATCTGGGAAGGAGAATTCTAAGTTGGGCCTATTCACTTGGCTCTATTGCCACCTATGGTTTAATGCAGCAAGAATAAAGGGGCAGTTGATCCTACTTAATTAAGTACTAAGATACCCCGGCCCATGCATTAGTCACAAGTACCACATATGTCCAATTTTTAGCAAAGTCATGCTAAAATTCATGGAAAATTTCAGCATGACCTTTGCTGAAAATAGGACATATGGAGTACCCGAATTTGCCAGAACGGAAGTTAATAGACATTCCGGCAAACTCAAGGGCCTCTCGGGGTACCTGCAAAATCATCATGACAAAACCCAGCAAACTAGCAAAGTTACTGACGTGTTTATAGAAATTGTTTTCTATAAAAGATGATCATCATCTTTACAAGTCTTCATTAATGTGATCACAAGTAATTCAGAGGCATCACAAGTAATTCAGAGCATCACAAGGCGTTAGTAGTTCAGTACATGAACAAGTTTTACAAAGCACATCGATATGTACTATATTTCATTGTGGAGTGATATACAGTATGTTACAGCAAAGAAACAGCTTAATCCATGCCTCGGCTTATCAACAGTCATTACTTGTCAAATACAAAAGAAGGAACAATTTATTTGTGACATAGTTACAGATGATGAAGAATAAAGCAACACCCTGCATTAGCCTAAAAACAAGTGAAGTTTCACCCATATAAGAACAGGTGCAAACAAAATAATGACACTCAATTTAGATAGCAAAAAAAGTGAACATCAAGGGTTCATGGGAATTCAGGAAAGGTGCACAAGAGACTGTAAGCTTCAGACCCAGCAGACCAGTACAAATTTGCTAGGCTATAAATTCCTGAATTCTAGTCACATTGACACACCTGGTTTTCTACGAACACCAAGTACTAGGGCACACAAAAGTTCTAAAATTTGTGTGCCTAACTAAATTAACTGAATTTTCAGTAACCGAATAAACTGAATTTTCAAAACTGACAAATATTAATAGGTTGACTACAACAAATCCAATTTGCAAGCATGACTACATATAATTTGAGGAACTTGTTGAGCTAATTTTGAGAAGAACTCCTTGAGGAACTAGCAGCAAGGAGTGGCTATAACTACAAACAGTGGCTAGAACTGCAGATTTACACATTGAAGGACACAAACTCAAGGAAGCTTCCTGAACAATACCCTAACAGAAAACATAGGACAAGCAATGAATTTCTATAACTAGCAGAGATCATGTGCAGCTGCAGTGACTATCATTTTGTATTCTTGTTGCTAAAACTTGCCAAGTTTATGTCTAGGTAAGGAGCAGAAAGAAGTGGAGCTCATTTGACAGTGCTGCCTTGATTCAAAGGAGCCTAAACTCCACAAATAGCAATTCATTTGTATTTGACATAAACAAGCTAATTCATTTGTATTCTCTTCTCTTCTCTGAATGCACTCCCCTCTCCACAAATGGAGTACTTATCACCACAAATGGAGCATCTCACAGCTAAGCTCATTACTGTAGGAGCCTAAACTAAGATAATTATGTCCCATAAGTACTCCATTATTATCTGAAGAAAAAGATGATCTCACTGTTCTTGGTGGTTTGACCAAAATTAGCAATTGTTTGAACCTAATTTGACCTAAATTCGAGAGGGATTTGACCTAAACCTAGCAAAAGATTGAAGAAGAGGGCATGGCCAGGAGGGAGGAGGGGAGGAAGCACTACAAAAAAAGAGACATCTATGACATTTTGGGCCGAACAAATTTTTTTCTGTCATACATATGACACTTCTATGACGATGATTGTGACAAAACCCGGTATCATCATAGATGTGGTGGGCTCCTACTTCTATGACAAAAAATCATGACAGAAAATGGGCTTTTCGTCCTGGGCAGGCCGGAGACGCAGCTGCATGACATTCTTTGGGCCGTCCATGATGGAAAAAATCGTGGTAGAAGTGAGGGCGAGGAAAATTTCGGGGAGTTCCCTGTTACGGTGGGAGGTCAGGGGCCGAGCGATGCGCGCTTCTCTCGTACACGTACGCGCGTGTGTGCGAGGCGTTTGATCTAACTGAACCCGAGCGAGGCATTGGGCTCTAACTGAACCCGAGCGATTGCACTGCAGGCTACGCGTTACTGAACCCGAGCGGTCGATCGATGGCGGTTAACTGAACCCGATCGAGCGATTCCTTCGCTACTGCTGCTAACTGAAGCCGATCGATGCTGCCTCTGGATGAACAGTGAATGTTGCGGGGGGGGGGTTGGATGAACAGTTCCCGGTGGGGGTGGATGAACAGGACCGCGTGGTGTTGCCTCTAGATGAACTGGACCCCGATCGATCGAGCAGGTTGGGGTTGGATGAACAGGACCCCGTGGAGGGCGAGATGAACAGGACCACCCCGTGGAGGGCAGGATGAACAGTAGATGGTGGAGGGCAGGATGAACAGTAGCCCGTGGAGGGGTGTTTGAACAAGAGCCCGTGGAGAGGGCTGGTTGAATAGTAGCCGGTGGAGTAGCGCGCGGTGGAGGCTGGATGAACAGGAGCCCGTGGATGAACAGTCGTAGGTGGAGGCTGGAGGAGGTCGACGGTGGATGAATAGTAGCTCGTGGAGGCTGGAGGGGGTCGACGGTGGAGATGAACAGTATCCCGTGGAGTCCCGTTTTGCGGTATGCCACACCCCTCCCGATGAACAGGACCTCCGTTTCGACCGTAGCACTCCAACACAAGTCCGTTTCGTCCGTTTTGCAGTACGCCACACCCCTCCCGATCAACAGGACCCCCATTTCGACCGTAGGAGGTCCGTTTCCTCCGTTTTGCGGTACGCCAGACCCCTCCCGATGAACAGGATCCCATTTCGATCGTGGCCGATCGAACACAAGGCCATTTCCTCCGTTCTGTGGTACGCCAGGCCTCGTTTCCATCGCCTGTTCCATCCAAGCCCTCCCGATGAACACGACGCATTCTGTTGCCTCCCCATGAACACGACGCATTCCGTTGCCTCCCCATGAACACGACGACGACGCTATTTCTCCGTTCCGACCCAGCCATGTACACGAGCCCTGGCCGTACGTATGCGCGAGTAGGAGTTCGAGACCCCGCCCGTATGTACACATACATGGCCGTATTTTCTTTCTTGCACCCTGGCCGCTGTACGTAAGTGTACATGCTACGTGCGCGCCTCTACTACGACACGTGCGCGCCTCTACATCGACCACTATATATGTACGTACACGTTCGCGACCAGAATGACAACGCTACATACGCTTCAACCAGGTGGGTCCTGACTGTCAAACACTTCCTTGTGTGCGAAGATGTAGCTGGTGGGAAGCAGCAGTCAGGGGCAAACATTTTTTTCGTGAAATATGGTGGTCCGTCCGGTGGGTCCCCGCTGTCAGGTGGAGGAATAATTATTTTGCGCGTAATAAGGAGGCACTTCCTTGCTGCGGCCGTGGGCCCAGCTGTCAGCATCTCCACGCACAGTACTCTTCCGATGGAAGTCGGTCGTTGACCACATTGACCACGCCGCGCCGAGAGCACCACGGTGGTGGACGACAGCGAGGCCTAGGAAGGGGACGACGCGGAGCCGGGGAAGACGCGGCAGTGGAAGCCCGCGCGGAGAGGACTACGAGGGTTCACTGGTTTGGCTGCGGTGTGAGGCTGCCGTCGCCGCAGGGCCTGGCCAGTGGTGGGAATAGTAGGGGGCGGTGAGGCCTCCGTGGCAGCACAGCTGGCCATGGGAGGCAGGAGCATGCGGCACGACCGGAGCTGCTTTGGGCGGCTGGAGCAAGAAGACTAGAGGTTGAAGAAGCACTACGGCTGTTGGATGGACATCGTACGGTCACTGGAGCTAGAATCGTTCATATTGACTAAGTTGACAAAGCCCTTCGTCCCCGTCAACTTATTAGGCCCACAAGTCAGCCTCCCACCAAGGTGGGTCCCAGCTAGCCGGGGGAGTATTGATTTTTTTGTGTGTAATAAGGAGGCACTTCCGGTGGGTCCAAGCTGATAGCGGGGGGGACATTTTTTTCGCGAAATACTGGTGGCCCGTCCGATGGGTCCCCGCTGTCAGATGGAGGAATAATTATTTTCCGCGTAATAAGGAGGCACTTCCTTGCGGCTGCCGTGGACCCAGCCGTCAGCCTCTCCACGTACAGTACTCTTCCGATGGAAGTCGGTCGTTGACCACATTGACCACGTCGCGCCGAGAGCACCACGGCGGTGGACGACGGCGAGGCATAGGAAGGGGACGACGCGGAGCCGGGGAAGACGCGGCAGTGGATGCCCACGCGGAGAAGACTACGAGCGTTCACCGGTTCGACTGCGGTGTGAGGCTGCCGTCACCGCAGAATAAGAGGGGGTGTGGGTGAGTAGAGGGATGCCCTGGCCAGCGGTGGGAGTAGTAGGGGGCGCTGAGGCCTGCACGGCAGCACAGCCGGCCACTGGAGGCGGGAGTAGGCGGTCCCGCTGGCGTTGCTTTGGCGGCTGGAGCAAGAAGATCAAAGATTGAAGAAACAAGACGGCCGTTGGATTGACATCCAACGGTTATGTCTGCTAGAATCGTTTGTTGACGTATATAATAACGAAAAAAATCTTGCATACGCGTCAACTAAACAGGCCCACATGTCAGACCAGTCCTTCTTTTTTTAATAATTTATATATAGCTCATGGCAACTTATGCAATTTATTGCAGTCGTTTTTTTTGGTTGGCCAGGGCCAATTTCGCATTTTTCTGTGGGTTCCAAACTATTTTTAATATCGAAATGTCCAGCTAGATTTAAAGTACTTTGAAGATATATTTAAATTAGGTTAATGCCGAGTGAAATAGGAATTTGAAAATGTAATAAAATTCAGAAATTATAAAGTAATTGCCAATTTGTCATCTGTTTTTATATTTACAACCCATTTCATATTACTTTCAAGATTTGCAGGCGTCTTGAAAGAGTTGCAGCCCATCAGGGCGTAGAAAAATAAGTAGGCCTGGATTGGGTATTCTTCAGAAAAAATAAACTGGGCTCATTTTCACAAAGAAAAAATAGCTGTGCTGGTCACATGGTGAACATAAAATATAAGCCTGGGCTAGACGGGCCATAGCCCAGTTCAAACCCTGCTCCATCCCAACAATATCAAACCAAAAAAATACTGCTCGAGTAGCTACGTCCCAGGTGTCAGCCGATTTGTGTTGTTCTGTTGTCTATTGACTATATAGGCTCACAATGTCGTGGGTCCCAGATGTCAGGAAAACACTAGGAGGAAGCATTTTATTTTTCCATATGCTGACGTGGTGGGCCCCTACTGTCATCCTCTCCAGGTACTTCTGATGATTCCTGTTGTTTGTTGACCATGTTGACAACGCGAGAGGGCGGCGCCGCGGCGAGCGCACCAAAGCGCGCGGAGGACGTCGGCGTTAACCATTTAGGAGACGGTGGGGCGGCGATGCGTGCGCTAAGGCGCAGCCAGCCGTGGGAGGCGGAAGGAGGCGGCGCCGCCAGCGCTGGTTTGGTTTTCGCGGCTGGAGGAAGACAGGACTGAAGAAACATGACAGACTGTAAAAGCAGCAGGAGTACTTAACAACCTTAACTGAAACCAGCAGGGGAACTTAACAACCAAAGCTGAAAGCAGTATGAGTACTTATACAGGTTCAACCGTACAAAGAACGCCTCGAACAGTCCTACTTTGCCTACAGTTAACCAAGGGTGAGGCCGCCAAGCCCCAGGACAATGCCCAGGCGCCACCCCGCGCATACACAACCTTCTGAAAGCGGCTTCATCTCGCAACGTGGTGAATAAACAGGATATTCGCTTTAGAGCCATGGAAAAGCATGAACATAATCTTCTGTCCTATTCTCCAAGATGGACGGGCCTTCATTATTTGAGACCACCCATGAATAAGTATCTTTTCACCTCCAAGGGGAATCGAGTAGGTCGACATAAACATCATGTTGTGACTAAGCGCAAGTCTGACCCGACCATGGTCAGGCATCTATATAGGAACAATAAAGCTCGGTAGTTCCTGTTTCAAGAAGATCATAGCTGTAAAACTGTGTATAAGCAATAGTTTATGAACAACATATATAATAGAAAACAGCTCGTACCATAAGTTTCTCGACACAGTTGAACCTGTTCAATGAGTGCAGCAGTGGCACACATCCCACGTGGCCTTCCACCATTGAAACGCCCCACAAGGACCTCAAGACGATCAATAAAGTGTAGGAACTTGTGGATGTCGATCCAGTCAACTTCAGTGCCATTAGTAACAGCCGAGTTATTACAGAGTAACAAACGAGCAAACTGCTTAACTCTGAAAAAACCTCAACGTGCCACCAATTATAAGAAGATATTAGTTAGAAGTAGCATCTTCGTGAGAGATTCGTTGCTACTTCTAAAGTTAAATTGTGATTAGTTAGACAGAATAGGTGGATTAATAAGTAATCGAGGCAACAAGCAAGAACCAGATACAAAACTAACATGGATGAACAATTTGAGCAATGTCGGGGTGGAAGATCGCAGTGAAGATGAGACCAGGTTCTGCTATTTCCATCAACATTCATGCCCCAACTTTCAGTCAGTAACACTTGACAAAGTTTATCCATGTTCGGCCATAAAAAAAGTAGCGATCTTCTTGGTTCATGAACCCAACTCGGAACTTATATCCATGGCTTGTCTTCACTGTGACCATTAAACTAGTGTATTCAGTTATGGCAAGGCCGAGCATCTTGAGTACATGTGTTCTACCAGAGCAAATAATACACTGCAGGAAAAATAATATCAGAACACAACATGTTCAAAAAACCCCCACACTCCCGGATAGAAAAGAGGATTCTAGGAACATACTGTGCGCGTTTCAAAATGCTGTGTTAGGATGAGAAGTAACAAGTGTGGTGTCTCGCCGAGGGCGCAAAAACCTGTAGGGTACTCGCACTTTGGGCACTGCAAATGAAACACACTAGATTCATTAGGAAGAAAAATGCATCAACGGCGGCGGCTGCTAACCTAGGATTACCTACGACCAAGGGACTTGGGTTTATCGGGGATGGATGAATAATTCGTACCTGGTTCTCCATGAGAAAACCCTATGCAATCGCCAAGAGGGGGTTTTCTCTGAACAAGCAGACGACGGAGAAGGGGATTCGGGCCCAGTGAAATATTGCCGCTTCGTCCGTCCAGCTTACTGCTAAAGCTGGAAAGGGGGATTGTGATTTGATGGCTCATTGGGCATTACTATGGCGCTACGACCGGGGCATGTCTACCGTGAAGTTGTGCACTCTAATTTGTGCATATGGCATGTGGACCCTATTGCCGGTTGCCCCATATATCAGCGAAAGGAAGTAGAAAGACAGGAGTAACTAGTTACACATAAATATATTTTTTGACAGAGAGATACTCCCTCTGTAAAGAAATATACAAATCTTGTATATCACAGTCTCACCTTGCCGAGAAATATACTCCCTCTGCAACGCACGGGCATTATGAGGGTTCAGCTTTTTTATGGGGGTTCAGCTTAGAATATAACACTCAGATTGTCTCACGGTTCTGGACTTTGGGCCACAGGCCGACCCTACATGTTTGGGGGGCCATGTGTTCTACCTCAGCGCTTTTTATATTGCAAGCGATCGGTATGGCACTGGTTTTAGATGTTGTCGCAAGGAGAATACACACAATTGAATAAAGCACGGCAGCTGTTGGAATGAAATCGAATGACAGTTCCTAACCAACAATCAGAGTTACAATTCTATCAATGATATACCATGTGATAAATAATACTGCCGTACTACTTATACACATAGGACACTTGTTTCACCATGCCAGATTATTACATCAAAATCTCTCGGAGGATAGATCACTTCGGCAGTTGCGTGCTGCTACTGAAGAATTTCAAAGTTGATTTGGACCAGCTCTCCTTGCCGAGAAAGTTCGATTTTGACATCATCCCCTACCGCAAGATGTGATTTAGATTTGAACCTTGACCATCCTTTAGCATCAATCATCATGCGACCATCCATTGTACTTACGGTATATTGAGCAGGTTCATTCACACCAAGGTTGCGCATGGTAAGAGAAGCTTGGCCGCGGTCGCCCAGATTGTTGAACGACTCCCTCGTTTCTCTAGAAATTCTCTGTTTGCAAACAAGAAGACATACCCAAACAGTTAGATCAACACAGTGAATCATATGAAACAACATGGAAAGAAAAAAGAACGAAGCACTTGGGAGGCCAATGCTTACCAAGAAGGTGGACATGTCGGTTTTTGTAAGGACTTTGGTATATGAAGTGCGAACTACAGCCCAGTCTGTTGCCGGTGCAACTGCATGGGCTAGAGCAGATGCAAGTGCAAGTGCTGGTGCAGGTGCCGAAGCCGATGCTGCAACCGGAGATGGTGCTCCTTGTAGAACTGGTGCCGGTGTCGGAGCAGGTGGCGGTGTCGATGCCCGATCCTCCGGTAGATCAGACTGATCCACTGACGCGGTCGGTTCCCAATCCTCAGCTGGATCAGACTGAGCTACTGCCACTGTCAATGCTAGAGCAACTGCCGGTGCTCGATCTGTGCGAGACAGCGGCGATCGTGTCTAGTCTGCTATGATCAGTTTTCTAACTTGACTAGGATCCGTGACCGTGATCCAGTCTGTTTCTTCAGTTCTTTTAAACACGAGAAGGACTAATTGTGGCGTTTTGTTAAACCAAACTGCAGTTCATCATAGGGATTCAGCTTGTACACAAACAACAGACTGATCTAATTTTTTCCAGTAATATAAGTGATGGACGGTGCCTTCATTACTGACACGACATAAGAAGTGAAACCTGCAAAAATAGCCATCGTAGAGCAAAAACCAAATGGTTTATTCCGTGATGAATTTCCCATGGAAAAACCTGCATAGTAAAATTGCAGGAAAAGGAAGAAAACATGACATTAAATCAATAAGAATTAGACAGTAAATCAATAAGATTTACTTGATGTGACACGAGTGAATCCTTACCAGGAAATCACTTTGTTGAAGTACTAAACAGAAGATTGATCGTCCAACTACGTGTGGCATGCAGGGGCCCCGCCTGCTCCCACAAGAAGGACAGTCCAAAGGTCGTGACAAATCATATGGACCGAACATCCATGGGGCTGGAAATCCTAGTGGGTGCGATAAACCCTACAATTTTGAAACATTATAACTGTGCACTCTAGGAGGCTTCTCACGCCCTCACAATACTAGACCATTTGATCTATTCCCGGGCGTTTTTTGGTCGTTGGATCAGCTTCTCAGTGAAACACTTCCCACAGCTGGGGTTGACCCTCTGATCGCCATCTCCAATGGGCCGCTGCTCCTGGAACAAAATCGGTGTTCTCTTATTAATTGGGTCCTTTGGGTGCGGGGGGTATGACTGGAAAATAGCGTGCGGGACTAGCATTAGACAAAGCCCCTCGAGCAACTCAACCGTTACTGGAGATGGCGATCGGTATGCTCAGAAGGAAAAAAACATCCAGTCCAATCTAAGAGAGAGATGGCGATCCAGCAAACGGAAGATCGCCCTCTTGATCGGCCAGACAACGTGGAGCGAAGCAATGCGGGAGAGAGGATGTGGATCTCCTCGCACACCTCGGCACCTGAAGCGGTAGAAACGTCCGAAAGGGACCGCAGAATCAGATTAATGGCCGATCTGCCGGCATTGAAGAAAGCATTGAAGTATCAGTTCATGGTAGCCTTCATAGCGGTTGATGTCCGCCACTCACGGTGTTGATTAGTGGAGGTACGTTATTGCTTTGGCAGCCTACACCTGCTTGAGTTCGTGCGCCTGTTTAATACATATATAATTATATATCTGTCGCCCCGTGCTCTCCCGTTGTTCGGGCAGAAGAACCAAACATATTCTCCACCAACCATGTGGCCTTCTGACTATGGGTTCTCATTATTATTTCAAGCTTCCTCTTGTGCAGATCCGTCCATGTCAATCTGGCATCCTTCTGTCTTCACCCTTGTTTGAGATTTCTCTTGATGCGCTTTCTAATAATCTCTTGAGAGAGTATTACCATTAGGGTCTACCAAGTGTTTGATACAACTCTACTTGTTTTGGGTGATCGAATCTGTTTTTGGACTGTCCTTCAAATCCAGGTTACACCTTCCCCTCGGCCCCTTTTAAATCTCTCTTTGGGTTCAGGTTGATGTGAGTTGAGGTAGTTCTGATAGCAGTTGGCGTGGACCAATTAACAGGCACTGCAACTACTATTTGCTATTTCCATGCACTTTTTTTAAAATAAATTAGTTACTTGATGAATCATGTAGTTCTTCAGGTTATGGCTTGTGAAAGGAAAATATTGAGCGTGCTACTAAACATAAAGCAGGTGAGAATTCTCTACTATATTGACATTTACACCTAAAATAGCATATGAACTGATTCAGGTACAGTTGAAAATTCCGTGAAATGTCACCATGGGTGAGAATAGCTACTGCATAAAAAATGCACAGCCATTGAAAATGCATGTACATTTGTAATGCTCAATTATTGTTACTCTAGAGTTAGCCGAGCTTAGACAGTAGATTCCACATTAGCAATGTGTAGCTATCTGCTCAAAGAATATTACTCCATCTGAAACTATTACTAGAAGTATATGCTTTTTCTGACAGAGGTCAAAGACATATTTTGGTCTTTAAAAAACATATTATGGTCATACCAATCTATTTGCATCGTATTCTTCTACATGTCATGAGACGAATGTTTTCTTTTTGCCATATAAAATTTAGTTTCATTCTACTAATATGTCTTAATGTTATATGATAATTTTAGCCTCATATGGTGCATTATTATGCCATCATGTGTCCAGTATGTGACCGGTGATAGTTATCATCTTTTTTATTACATATTCTGAGTTTCTGACTATATTGTCCATCTTGCAAATGATATTACCTGCTCTATTGGACTTTCTCTCCTCATTGTGAGCTTTACTTTTTTGTATGTGGTGCAAGGTGATCAACAGCTGATTGGTAGAAAATCCAGTTTGGATCTTAATTGACTCGTGGGAGTCATCCCTTTCCCATGATGACCTATTTTGGACAGCCTCCTTACGTATCATATGGAGCTGCTAATACTAAATGGAAGAACTTGTGGCTACCGATCGACACGGCTCCTTGTACCACACATGTTAGTGTCATTTGATTTCCAACTTAATTAAATTCCTTCTTTAGGAATCTTCGTCCATGGATGTAATGCTCTCAACAATTGAGCAGATTGTTTATTATTTTTTGCAGTTGAAGATGGCTGTCATTCGGGTATAAACCAGTGAGGATTTCATGGGCACGCCATGCTTAAAATCAACATTTAAAATTTTTAAAATTACATGTACATGTTTATTTTCTGCTGTTGATTGTCATCTTATTAGCAGTTTCTTTTAGTGATACTAGATTGGTGTGTATGTTTTCATAACAATACAATTTGTATTGACCACTTACGAACTAACTGATGGTACTAATCCAGCCAAAATCAATAAAACTCATATCTCCTCTGCCAACAAATAGTTAAATACAAATAGGTAATATAAATAAATTGAGATTATGTAGGTTGCAAAAACTCCCTTCCAATACATTTATCAAGTACCCATTAAGAGTCTACATTAAGGCACGTCTAGTAAGTCCAAACTTGAATCAACTTACAAGTCCATCAGACACAAGAAAAATCCCAGCTGTCCTCTACTACCACATTAAATTTTGCAAAAAGTTAGGTCTAAGGTAACTGAGTAATGTAACGGTCGAGTTTTTGCAAATTTAAGTTTCATTTTTCTTTTGCCCTTATGGCCCGGTATACAAATATAATATTATGTAACTGCCAAAATAGACGGGTGCGGCAACGCGCACCGGCGATGATCTAGTGCATACAGTTATTGGAGTGTAACCATAATTAATAGACTGTCCTCACAAAAAATATGATATGGATACTTCAAAATATATAGACTGAATTGAGCGGACAGACATTAACATAGAGCATTCTCAGGACTGATCACACACCAAAAGCGGTAGTACTAATAAACAATACAAGGTTCACAAACACAAATCATGTACTAAACAATATTACTTACTATAGACAAGCAAAGTTGCACTAACTAAACTCTGCAGACTATTTTTTGCCACCGACCTACGGGATGAACCCCACATAACTGACTAGGCCATGGACTTCATGTGAGATGTCTACATGCACCATCACCATCTTGTCAACCTTGGAGAACCTAACAGAGTGGTCTTTCCACTAATAAACATGATGATGAAGACAGGATGCATCAGATTTGTTGGGAAGCTTTACAAGAACCACACCCTTCGTAATCGAAGGCACAGCCAGGAAATTGTGGTGGTCAAGTACAGCCTCGAGAACACGCCTGACAACAATGCTACAGGAAAACACTAGTTCAGGACACGTGGCGACAAGGACACAACAGTTGGATAGTTCAGTAGTAGAACTCATCATCAGGTCTTCCAGTTCACATGGCATGACTTTGAGAACTTCATCTCCACCGCAGACCTGGTTCTAATTCAAACAGAAACCATATTTTATTACTACCTCCGTTCAGAAATATAAGATGATTTTCGATATTATACTCCATATATGACTACATATACGCACAGAAATGAGTGAACAAATACACTAGAACATGTCTTCAAAGGCATGAGAGCAGAGGGATTACATGCAATATGCATAACACAAGTTACTGGGGCAAATATACCCTCTTAAAAGGTAGCATTGATGTTCATAAAGTACTCCCTCCGTCCCAAAATTCTTGTCTTAGATTTGTCTAGATACGGATGTATCAAGTCACATTTTAGTATTAGATACATCCGTATCTAGAAAAATCTAAGAAAAGAAATTTGGGACAGACGGAGTAGTTGAAAGTAATATATAAGAAATCAGTGTCAACCTCTCATGTGTTTTGGTCAAAAGAGGAATTTAGAACCGTCATTTGGCACACAAAAATCACATGCAAGATCACCCATAAAGTTGTACTACTAGTACTAGTACTGCGTGTTAGATGAAAAAACACGATCAAGATCGAGAAAAAGATCGTCAAGAAGAGATATTACCTGGACTTGCTTAATGAGTGATCCCGGAGAGGGGGGCTTGGATAGGGTGATGGCTTTGAGCTTGTCTGCGGTAGTCTCGGTGGGGTGCTTGCGCTTCTTCGTACCATGAGCCTCGACGGTTTTGGCCAGAGCCATAGACATCACTTCGGTTGGTGCTCCAGCGTCCATCAAGAAACTGTCAAATAGAAATAAAAGAAAAGAAACCATAATCACAAACCCAAAAGAAGAAAAGAGAGGGAGTTATAGGATCAATCTCGGGGTTGCAAGACCGGGCCTTGGCCAGAATCAACACCATTGATGCGCTCACCTTTCCTTCTTTGGGAGAGAAGAACAATGGCAGAAGTAGGTCGAGGTTTTCTTGAAGAAATGAGGAACAAGATGAGGCAGAAGCGAGGGTTGGGTAGAAAGGAAGCTGAGAGAGAAGAGTGAAATGATGGTTGCTTCGTCCGTCCAACTTACTGCTGGAAAGGAGGGGGTTTTGTGATTTGATGGCTCATTGGGCATTACTACGGCTCTTCGATCGGGGTAGTCTACCGTCACTCTACTACGGAGTAATTTAGTGCATGGTTGGTGGACCCCGATGCTGGCTGTCCCACACGTCGGCGAAAGTGAGTAATTTAGTGCATGGCTGGAGGAGGATCCGCACGGTAGAGCATGTCCACTATTTTTCAGAAGAAGAAAATGATTACAGCAAGCGTTTCCACTCTTACGATGGAGGAGTGCGAAACACGGCAGCCACTTGAACATACACAATGCTCCTACTACTTGTCATGTGCAGTGGTTCATACGTCAGTACTACACAATCTTGTTGCTAGTGTAGTAAGATATCACGATAACAAATGATGTTGTGCGCATGTCAACTACTCCTATATGTAACATAGTACCGCTTTTTCAACTGTCTGGTCGAGAATGAACGGTGAGATCAATGTTAACAGAACTAGGTCCACAGCGCACGGAGAGTACGGTGCTACAGTACTCCATGAAAGATGAACCATATGAAGCACGAATAGTGTTGGGCAGAGTGTATGAAGTGTGCACGAGATGGGAGCAAAAGTTCCCTTCTCGACCCCCTTTTGGGTGTTTGGCAGAGTGCATGAAGGGTGCATGAGTCCACACTAGTAGGTTGACAAAAATACACGAAGAGGAAACAACTATATTGAGATGAGAATGTAACCAAACACACCCACACGCTTTGTGCTACAGTGACTGATCTGCACCGTCTGAGTCTGATCCAACGGTCATGTTGCGTCGAGACACAGATATGCCCATGCAGAGGGCGCCTAAACACCACCGAAGTCCGTCTGCTTCTCAAGGCGCACGACGTTGGTGATGCAGTGTGCAACCGCCCACTGAGCCCGCTCCCGCTCGACTGGAGCCAGCTCGTCAAAGACGGCGTCCAATGGCACAAAAAATAAAAATCCTGCCGTGCCTGCTCCCGTCAATCAGAAAATTAAAAATCCTGCAGTGCCTGCTCCCGTCAATCAAAAAATAAAAAATGTTGCCGCACCCAAACACCAGAGCAATGCCACGGTGGATATTTAAATTTACCTGCCGGCAAGTAGATAAAAAAAGGGGTGAAAAAACAAATGTGGCGGCGGCCTAGCTAATCGGTCGAACTAGCCCAACTAGCTAGCCACCGTGCTTCACTGATGTACTCGGCGTGAAAGGTGGTGTTTCGTGATTTGACGACTCATTTACTTGCTTCGGCGCTACGACCAAGGAGGACCCAGAAAACATGCGGTAGGTCGTCCCACGTCAGGAAGAATATATGCGTGCACCACCCTGGAGGACCCCGAAACCGCGCGGTAGGGTGTGCCACGTCTCGGCACGGAGGAAAAATGTGCGTGTAAAAATATATTGTATCAGACGTAGTACCTATGGTTCGACCTTGGGACCCAGCCAGTCGGTTGAAAACACCCCACTAGCCACACAACTTCATCATGCAAACGTGGCACGGAGGATAGATGTGGTTAGCTCCATCTCGATTAGCCACACCATCTCTTGTTCTAGGAGATTCTTCTATTTTGCAAGTTTTTTAGTTGTAATAACATTTTTTTAGTTGTAATAACACCACGGCAAGCTAGCGCCGCTCTTCATGTGTTCCCGTGCAAAGGTTACACGATGGAGAGAAGAGAGATTGAGATCGCAGACCTAGGACCCACCAGTAAGTGAGATAACGGTCATGCACGTGTTGACGAGGCACTCCCTCTATTCAACTCAACGCAAGTACTGTATAAAATCAAATTATGGGACAAAGCCAACAACCGTTCGTTTTTTCAGGCTATCGACTTACGCTTTGTAGTCCAGGTTGCCAGTTCGAATCTCGTCTTTCAGATTTGTTAGTTTTAGGTCCAAATTTGATTAATGACAAGTGGTACCCCCCTGTGTTGTTCTGATATTTCAGTGTAGGATGGTTTTTTTGAACAAACACTTTGGGCGCTTAGACAAGTACCGGCACGAGTTACACGTTTTTTGCAAGTTTACGAACAGAAATGACAGCGGCATAGAATATCACATCCACCCCGCTGCTTAGATAGTATGGTGATATGAGTTTTTACACCGTTGGAAGTGAGATCCAATGGCTTGGGAGTAGTCTTTGTAATTATGCACAATTTCCAAACTCTCCAAAGGTTTTTTTGCAAATAAAACATTCAGGCCTCGTGTGTGCCGCTTCATCTTCGATCCAATGGCTCCCCGGTGCACATATTAGGTGCTCCCCGTAGCTTAATTACCCACTGCAGTGATTGGAGTAGTTGTGGGCCGAATGCTATGAAAATATAATCTAAACCAACCGGAATAAATGCCTACACAAATTAATCCAAGGTTGGAGTGCCCCTCGCAATGTAAATAGCTCCGGCTTTGCGAGGGATGGAGAGGTAGTAGCTTCAACGCGTGGAAGATACGGTGTGAGAAAGCGAGGTCAATCGAGAGATATATAGATAGAGAGACAAAGTGAGTGTGGTCCGACATTCGTTGAACAAATATATATGCTCTGGAGAGATATTGTCCGATTGAACTTTTTGGCAAGGGTGAGGGTTGTAAGATAGAGCTTGAGAGATGATCCAGTCACAGACGTGTAGATATATTTTGTGCGTGGGAGGAAGAAAGGTCAACCGATCACATAGGGTCGCCGTGCGATCGAAAGAGTGAGACGGGTTGGAGAGAGTGACCTAGATAGACGATGTGCGTGAGAGAGTATACAATGTGAATTGGTGGAATTGGGCTCAAACATGGTGATATATCGTTTTTGTCCGAGAAAGAGCGAGGTCAATCAAGACATACGGAGATACAGAGAGAGAGAGATTGAGTGAGCGTGGCCCACCATGAGGTCGAAAGAGTGGTGGCAGCTTGGATGGACTGACCTAGATAGACAATCTGCGTGAGAGAGTATAGAGTGTGTCGATCGAGGCCCGAACAGGGAGATATATTATTTGTTTGTGAAAGAAAACAAGGTTAAACGAGACTCAGATAAAGAGAGCGAGATTGAGCGAGTGTGGCCTGCCGTGCGGAAGAAAGAGTGAGACAGTCTCGAGGGAGTGACCTAGATATACAACATGCGTGCGTGCGCATGCATGAGAGGTTGTGGGGCTAGATAGGCAATGCATGTATTTAGCGTGAGACGGTGAGAGGGAGAGGGGGGAGAGAGAGAGAGCTCGCCATGGGGTGCAATGGTGGGTGTTTGAGGTAAATACATTCGGTAACAGAGTGGAAAAAGGGGTTGTATAGTTGAGAGACTTAGAGATTGAAATATGGAGAGAAAGAATGAACGTGTGTTGGAAACCGATAGCTTCCTAAGGTGGTTAGGAGAGGAAGATTGACCAATACGGGAAGTATGTAGCGTTTGTGCAGGGGGGGGGGCTAAAAACAACATTTGAATGTACATAGTACGAGTCTTAATATCGATGTTTCAATTCGGTGTACATTGTAAGATTTGAACTGAGGACCAGGAATACGGGTAATTATTTCGAATTCGTGCCTACTAAGTTTCGAAAAGTTGACATTGACTCAGTTTGTTGTGCTATTTTGTAGGTCATATGTTTGAATCCATCCAAAAGTTTTCTCACTGCCATGGTGTTCATCATATACATATGAATTTATATTTAAAAAGTAGCGTGGATACAGTGAAATGCGAAATCCACGTTAGAATTGGAGATCACTACGTGACACACACTCTAATTCAAATAACTAACTACGTGACACACAATCTAATTCAAATAACTAATTATGTGACACACACTCTAATCCACGTTAGCGTGGGTACCGTTTCAATTTTTTTTCAAATAACTCCTCATTAATTAATTTATAGTACTCCCTCCGTTCACTTTTATAAGACCTTGAAGACATTTCAGACAATGTGCAAAATAGTTCATTTTAAGTAGTCTGAAACGACTTACAAAAGTGAACGGATGGAGTATCTCGTTTCGAATGACTAATTATTGCAAGGAAAAAACGGGCATGGTAATACATACAGATTCGTTTGCAAATGAAAGAAGATTCGTTTGCATTCTCATATGTCATGGACACAAAGGCAGGTGCCTTAAGGCACCGAAGCATAGCCCTGTCGGGGTGGTCGCGTGTGTCGGACGGATGCGTAGCACCCAGCCACCCACCCCCTCCCCCCCAAAAAAGGACGACGACAATATAAGTTCGTGGTTCCACGTTTCGGATTGAAATATCTCTTCTCCATCGTCCCCTTCCATGCTCAGATTGCTCAAATCCCTAATTCGCCGCCAACCCTCGAATCGCCCCTCGTCTCGTCTCTTTCCCCACCGTTCCCCACCTCTGTGTCAGACGACGACGACGAATATGACGGTCGCGCTTCACCACCGCACTGGAGCTACCTCATCTACGCCCTCGTCCACCGCACCGGGTGGTCCACCGACAACATCGGTCGCTGCAACCGACGTGCCTCACAGACACCGAGTTCCACCGCATCAGGTGCGCTTCACCGACGCCGTCTCCCAGCTCACCGGGGCTACTTCACCGAGCACATCATCGCACCTCCGCCACCCGAGGCCGTTGGGGCTTCACCAACGGTCTTGTCCACCGCATCATAGCGCTCCACTGCCACTCAAGATCTGCATCCGTGCGTGATACGTCTCCAACGTATCTATAATTTTTGATTGCTCCATGCTGTATTATCTACTGTTTTGGACTATATTGGGCTTTATTTTCCACTTTTATATTATTTTTGGGACTAACCTATTAACCGGAGGTCCAGCCCAGAATTGCTGTTTTTTGCCTATTTTAGTGTTTTGAAGAAACGGAATATCAAATGGAGTCCAAACGGAATGAAACCTTCGGGAACGTGATTTTCTCACCGAACGTGATCCACGAGACTTGGACCCTATGCCAAGGCATCAGAGAGGCGGTCACGAGGGTGGGGGCGCCCCCCCCTTGGGCACGCCCCCCTACCTCGCGGGCCTCTCGGAGCTCCCCCGACGTACTTCTTCCTCCTATATATACCTACGTACCCCCAAACGATCAAAACAGGAGCCAAAAACCTAATTCCACCGCTGCAACTTTCTGTATCGACGAGATCCCATCTTGGGGCCTGTTCCGGAGCTCCGCCGAAAGAGGGCCGTCATCACGGAGGGCTTCTACATCATCATAGACTCTTCGATGAAGTGTGAGTAGTTTACCTCAGACCTTCGGGTCCATAGTTAGTAGCTAGATAGCTTCTTCTCTCTTTTCTAGATCTCAATACAAAGTTCTCCACCTCTCTCGTGGAGATCTATTCCATGTAATCTTATTTTTGCGGTGTGTTTGTTGAGACCGATGAATTGTGGGTTTATGATCAAGTCTATCTATGAATAATATTTGACCATGAAGGGATTGTTCTCATAACTATTCTCATAACTATGATCATGCCTAGATATTCTCATAACTATGCTCAATTCTGTCAATTGCTCAACAGTAATTTGTTCACCCACCATAGAAAACTTATGCTCTTGAGAGAAGCCACTAGTGAAACCTATGGCCCCCGGGTCTATTCTCATCATATCAATCTCCATCACTTTAATCTTGCTTTGCTTTTTTACTTTGCCTTTACTTTTCACTTTGCATCTTTATACCAAAAATACCAAAAATATTATATCTATCAGATCTCACTCTCGTAAGTGACCATGAAGGGATTGACAACCCCAAATCGCGTTGGTTGCGAGTAGCTATCGTTTTGTGCAGGTACGAGGGAATTGAGCGTGGCCTCCTACTGGATTGATACCTTGGTTCTCAAAAACTGAGGGAAATACTTACGCTACTCCGCTGCATCATCCTTTCCTCTTCGGGGAAATCCAACGCAAGCTCAAGAGGTAGCAGTTCACGGCTAGCAAACGCCAGCGCATCACCCTCAACGACTCTGATGTGACCCGCACTCTAGCTAGGCGAGCATGCCCAAACGCCGGCCCTAACTAGGTATCCACACATCACTCCCTTGTGCACTGTTCGGACGATGTTTGGATATCCTTTCACTGCTCTCTTAGCTTACATGCCTATGAAACTCTAACCTTAACTCTTATTTCTACTGGAGATATCATCTGAAACAAGCAAATCCATATTTTAGTGAAGCATGACAGCACTACGGGATCTGGTACACATCTTGCACACCCGTATAACCTTGTAAGTGTCTGTCCTCCGGTACAACATCAAGGTCGATTCCTCTTATTTGATCAACCATTCGTTGTGTCAAAAATGCAGAGGGGGACGCAAGGATCACAAGGCCTGCACATCCAAGAAAGTGGTAACATGGACTTGTACATGGAACATCCCAAGCACAAGCAGAGCTGAAGTGAGCATGTATAATGAGCTGGCGTAAGTCCCTGCATTTCATTTAATTCGTACTGGCATTCATGAATGATTTGTGTGCAGTGGCCGATCCACGAATTCAAGTTACCAGGGGCGAACATTTAACTTAAAAAATACGAAGGCACTTGCACTCCGGAAATCAACATAACTTGAGAAATGTGAAGCTACATGCACTTTGAAAACCAGCTAATGATCCAAAGTAGTTCAGATTATAAACACTAAATGATGCAAGTACCAAAAACACAAAATGCAACATGGTGTACAAGGACTACAAACATGGTCTGTACCTGCTTGAATTATTCGTTCTCTAGCTTAAAATATCGAAGTGTAATTGCACGTATAACCAGTGCGCAAACTGCATATCAATATATCTATCCAGCACAAGTATGCCAATAGTTTCAAACAACAGATTAGAAAAGTATTTATGCTATGTTATCATGATACTGGGACTTTCTGGTAGATGGTCTCGACGTTTCCTCAAGCTATGAAAATGCACAATAATTTTCTTGTCATCAATGCCTGCAAATCTCTGTTTCTCTCAACATAGTAGATCATCATTAGACACTAAATCCTTCAATGAGCTTGCAAAATGCTTGCATTAGATCCCTCATTAGACACTATATGTTCATCACGAGGAGCATGTAAAATGTTTGCATCAAATCCTTCATTACCAGTCTTTTCATTAGACACTTCAGGCTCAAGAACAACATGAGCTTGTATGTTTGCATCAGAAACTTGATTAGATACAACAGATTCAGTTAGTTCAGTATTGATTGGGGGAGTTATAAAATAAGTAGAAATTGGTTTCATTTTCTCATAGATTCCGTACATACAAGCAGTTTTACAACACCGTCAGGTTTAACTATTGGCCAGAAATTGAAGAGTTGAATCAGATATAATCAGGGATATGATGTACCTGCTCGTTGCGCATGCTACTCTTGCAAGCAGCGACTATCCGTTTGCGCAAGCTCGATGCCATGCCCGTGCTGCCGCCACTACCTCCCACGCAGGCTACACCCAGGGTTGGATCTTCATCTTCTTGTCCTTCCGTTCGCTTGAAGCCCGGCGACCGCCCTCCAACGAGGGCGCGAGGAAGTGCTGTGTCAGTCTATGCAGCAGCGGCTAGGTTAGGAGCGAACCAGACTGGAGGCTGGAGCGAATGAATTGGGATTTTTCTTGGTGTAGATCGATATGGGAGGCGCTCGTTTGGGCCGCGAGCCTACTATAGGGCCTGCCTTGCACTTATGTTATTGGCCCATCCAAATTGAAACATTTTTCTTCATTTTTTACATTGCCTGCTCATGCGTTGGGACGAACAAAACTAGCGTGGGCCAACCTGGAAGACTCAAACTAGGTGCACACTTTCCAGCCACCTAAGGCGGCCGCCCATACCAGCCCCTATGGTGGCGTCGCCCCTTTTTGCGTGTATGATTGGATAGTGAAAAATATTCCAGTGGCGCTTTTGATTTACCCACGGAATTTTGTTTCTATGAACTGAGTTCGCCAATAATGTGAAGGATGCCAGTCTTTTCATCCTATTGTAGATTGATTAAATCTCGATATGCCAGAAGTAATTGCATGAAATATACAGTAAAAGCCAGTGTGATGTGTTTGGCTACAACTAGTCTAACTACACGTCCTCATATAACATATCAAGGACGCACCATCTTACCAGATTAACCATTCGACTTACCCATGCAGTGTGGGAAGAAAGAAGTATTGGAATTGCGTATCCAAGCAATTGATGCCATGGACTCCTTCGTACAACCTTGTAAGAGAAAAAGAAGTTGCAGTGTGCCTGTACAAAGAACTAGCGTAAGTTCAGTTACATGCTTCTCGGAATTTTAGTTAGCCACTTATTGCAAAATTGTTCAATTATGTTGCTTGGCTTAATTTAGTTTGCTACTGATTACATAATGGCATAGCCTGTTAACCATATTGTAGACTGCGCCTATCTATGTGTTTGATACTTACTGTTAAGAATTACCTATTTGCCTTTACTTAAATATCTACTTGTTTGTTTAACTGCTTTGCTGCTGCAACAGTGGGTTACAATGATGTTAATAACTACTTTTCAGCATCCAATTGAAACTTTTAATTCCTTGTTTGTTTAACTGGTTTACTGTTATAACTACCAGTTGAGATGTTTTGCTAACTTCAACTTTTCTGAATCCAACCGGAACTTTAATGGGAAAACTTGTTAGACCAAGATCAAAGAGCGAGGTCCCCATGGACGTTGCATCATCCCACAGCAGTGGGACCGGCCCAATCGTGCATTATGAATTGCCAACTACTGGTGCTCTAGAGGCTAAACTAGTGGTAGAAAGAGATTCTGCTTCTGCACTTAGAGATGAAGTTGACATGTTGAGGAAGAAAACAACACAATCACAAGCAGTACTCAAGACAACCATTAAATATTTGGTGGATTTCAAAACGAAGCAAGCTGAGACTGACCAGATTGTTAAGGTCATGAAGGAAAAAAGGAAATTAAATTCCTACTTGGTAAATCATAGGTGAAATGTTCTTTCCACAGTTGAATAACCTTTGCGTTATCTATTCATGTAATCAATCAAACCATTTGTTTTAGAGATCATGTAATAATTGTTTTTTTTTTGTTTTTTTGTTTGTAATTTTATTTGAGCACAAGTTTGTATTAATTGATAACACTCAGAGACATTTCATTTGGATTGCTGTGCCAGACCTACAAATATGCCAATCGGGCTGAATGTGCATTCAGCAATACTAGTATAGATGGACCATAAGTGGCACGCATCAGAAAGGGCCAAGATGCTGGCTAAAAAAGGATGCTGCTATAGCAAAAAAAAGTACAGCAGCCTGGCTTATGTATGTTAGTTGATATTATTGATCCATATACTCTATAAGTGTTTATATGTCTGTTAGTTCTGTACATTCTTGGTTGATTGACTCGGTATTTGAATCTTGATACATCGCTTGTGTACATATCTAAATGGGAGTACACATTATGCTGCGTGTAACATTTGAGTTGGACATGAAGTGTTCCAAATATTCGAATTCACCTTAAACTGGATTCTAGTTTCTGAATTTGAGTATCGGCATTTGTAAACCATATTCATATATGACAGTGGAATACATCTTTGTCGTCCTTTTGAAGATATATAAAAACACATAGAATGATTTATAAAGATTCATATAGGAATACAAAATGGATTCAAATTTAGTTGCCAGGGTAAACGTGGATGCTTATTGTCCCAAAATTCGAAAGAAACAGCAAAATGTTCACTCCCACATCGGCTGCCCGAAGCCAAGTGTTTGGGAGATGGAAATTACTGTCTACCCATTACACGGACAATCCATCGGCCCAATTTCCACTACTCTAAATAGGGGTAGGTTAGTAACTTCAATTAGATGTGACACGACCGCCTCTAAGCCCATTCCGACACGGTGGGCGTCAAACATGGGCGGCAAAACTCATTTGATTCAAGCTCGTCCGAAAGACCTCTGTTTCTCCCTCCATTCCCCATTCATACACGGTGGGCGGCAAAACACCCTCTCCTCGTCCGAAATAGATGTAGGCTAATATTTTAAATAGGGACAGGTGTGTAACTTCCATCAGACGTGACACAACCGCCCTACCTGTCAGCCCCGTTCATACACCGTGGGCGCCAACCGTGGGCGGCAAAACACCCTCTCCTCACCCGAAATCAATGTAGGCTAATATTTTAAATAGGGGCAGATGTGTAACTTCCATCAGACGTGACACAACCGCCCTACCTGTCAGCCCCGTTCATACACCATGGGCGCCAACCGTGGGCGGCAAAACACCCTCTCCTCACCCGAAATAGTTACCAGCAAATATTTGGGAGATGCGAGATTATCGTCCTATCCCCAACCGACGAGACGTCCAAATTTGAAACGGGGGATAAGTTCGTAACTTTCCCATATTTCAGACAAGCGCGTCCCAAAAACATGGTTCCCTGTACCTCTCCCTCCATTTTCCCATTCATACACCGTCCGCGCTAGAACACCCCATTCCCACATCAGCCTCCGTCCGCCACCCCATCCATCGCCGCCGTCCTCCACCACATCCATCGCCACTGTCCTCCACCATGCCAGAGCGCCTACCAAGACCGCGTCGTCCACTGCTAGAGATGGACGTTTCTCATCCATGGCGATGGACCAATAGCCTTGCATCGCGTCCTCTCGCTTCATCGGCGTCGTCATCCTCTTTGCCGGGGCCGCTCACACGACCTTCTCTTCCACCGCAACGGGACTTATCCCCCGATGCACCCGTCTACCATCGCAGATCTGCTTCAATGCCACCGACAGCCATCGCACCCCCGATGCCTACACGGCGCCGCAAGAGAGGTGGTACTTCATATCTCCTCAACTTTTTGATCTCAACCAGATAATAGATCTTAAATTGGTTACTCTACTTTCTTTTCAGCTCTTAGAATTTATTTCTTAGTTCTAAGCAAACAATGGATGCTAAATATCATTTCTTCGGTTTGCAGCTTCAAATCTGCCATGGCACAGCCATAATATGGTTTAATTGATCATGCTTAGGGTTTAATTGATCATGTTGGTTTCGTGGTGGTTTATTTAATAGAAATCAGAGGGGAAACCCTCTTTTGCTAAAAAATATATGCTTAGAGTTTCCCCCTTTTATGATCACTATACGATCAGAATACATGCTTCGTGTCATAATAACACTGCTCCACCCATCAAGCTAAACAAGCTTAGTTATTCAAATACGAATATGATATTATAAAAACAGAGTTGTTTAATTGGTCAGCTAAATGTTCCTAAATTAGTTTCAAAAATGCATGTTCGCCGCTCGGGTGTGTATCTCTGTGTGTGGTCTGGTCAGCACGGTTGGGGAGGTGAACTTTGCATATGTAGGGGTTTATAGGGAGACACTCTCCGAGTTGAAACCGCAATGCATTCCATAGATAATCTGACTACTTTTTATGTTTTAATGAATCTTAGATTCTGAACAGCATCATAATGATTATGAGCTTGCGCGCATGAAAAGAATAAAGCAGAACAATGGCATGGCTGTCAAACTTGGAATTAAAGGACTGAAATCAAGTCTTGATGCAATGCAATGCAAACACTCTCCACCTACAGATTCATGCTCAGAATATGATCCTAACAGTGACACTGAGCAAGATGGAGACCTAAGTCAATGTAGCTCCCTAGTGGAGGAGTCAGAGGAAAATGCCCTATCTTATTCACCCATCAAGGTACTTGCTCTAACTTTCCAAGGTTACATTGCTCGCGCATATCTTGCAACTGATGCTTTGCATTGCTTCCACTTTGATGAACTGCCATTAGCTTAGTTTACACATCGTGTATGTGAATACGCCCTGCCTATCCATTTTCAGTACATATTCCATCTGTGTCATCATACCATATTTATCCATTCAAATGATGTTCTTGTGTATTAGACGTTCAGAAGGAAGAGGGTGATTGCTGATCATGGAGGAGGACAAGCAAAGTATTTGGAAAAGGTAGTGGCGCCTGATAAATCAAATAGCCCATTAGGTGTAGTTGCAATATCACCTGACCCACAAAATACCCCAACTGTAGCAGACTCTAGCCCTTCTACACTGGCCATTTCTGATGCCCCAACTCAGCAGACCCCAACTGCAACAAACAGTATGATAATGCCAGTTGACATAGCACCAGCTGTACGACGCAAACCCCCCATTCCGGCAAAGAGTACACAAATTCCAGTTGCCAAATCCCTTTTTGAACCAGAGAGAGCCCCAATTGCAGCAAATAGGACCCCTGTTCCATTTCTTCCCAGTTTAGAAGATGAAGCTTATGTTGTTGTCAGGAACTTTGTGCGCATCTTTCCTTCATGGAAAGATTATACCGAAGACACAGAACAATTTCTAGTCTTCCTCTGCAACATACGCGTAAGTAATGTACTAATGTTATTCATGGTCATTACTGCATATGTTTCTGCTGACAGAAGACACAAGATTTCATTCTTTTAAATAGGCGAGGCGCAAACTGGATTGTGATGACGAGCAAGGGTTGGTTGCACTTTTCAAGCACTCGTTGATGAAGTATCATTCCTACCTGAGGCAAGCGCACTTTGATGGCAAGCCTCTGAACGAAATTTTTGTAAAGTTTCTGGTGCTACATTTATCCGACGGTGACTGGAATAATCTTGTTACACATTGGTCTCGGCTGCAGCGTAAGGTACTGTCTATGATATCACATCACAATTTGAACTACATTTATGCATTTGCCTTAATGTCTCACTTGTACGAAAAATGTTAGCAGAAGAACATTTGTTCTCAAGGGACCACAGAATCTCGCAACTATACTGCACACTGCATTGCTCTTCTGAGTACCTCTTGCCCTGTATGACCATACTTACTTTCATAGTTGTTTGATTATGTTACATCACTGCACATGTTAGCCTCGTAATCGTCCATTTGGTGGACATTATAAGATCCGTATGGACTCTTACATAAATTTAGAATCAACCCAATGCAGTCCTCTTGTAAGGCCTGAACGTGGTCTATCACTGTACTTACATTAATAGATACTCCCTCTGTCCCATAATATAAGAACGTTTTGTATAGTCACCAGTGTTCAAAACATTCTTGTATTATGGGAAGAGGGATTGGTTCATTTTTTAGCATTCTGCATCTTATCTCCCTCGCCCACCATTTACTAAAAAAGATCAGATCTATATTTAATCTTACCACCAAGTAGAATACACAGACAATGACAGTGCAGAAGTGTAGCCCATTGCTCTTGTCAGTACATTTTATCCTGTAACGCTTGTACTTCCAGGGATTGGTAGTTGATGATGTAGCATCAATCTACATCTTATCTTCATTATCCTCTATCCCTTACAGTATTATCATATCTATAATTACCCTCTACAAAATGTAGAGTACAGGCAATGCTTATGAAGAAGATTATGTGTTGAAATTCTTGAGTTATCCTTCCCTTGCCATGGAGAAGGGCATTATAAAGCCGTTGTTAACTGTTAATGTAAGTCAGTCCTTCTAAAGCCTTTATCCTCAACTGCTATTTAATTTGCTCATACTCCCTGTCATTTACTGTTGTTTAGTTTGCTGTTTCTACCTGAGTGAGTCCTGGATTAGGGGGTGTCCGGATGGCTGGACTATACCTTCAGCCGGACTCCTGGACTATGAAGATAGAAGATTGAAGACTCCGTGCCGTGTCCGGGGGGGGACTTTCCTTGGCGTGGAAGGCAAGCTTGGCGATACGGATATGTGGATCTCCTACCATTGTAACCGACTTTGTGTAACCCTAACCCTCTCCGGTGTCTATATAAACCGGAGCAACAATCATACCATAGGCTAGCTTCTAGGGTTTAGCC